>NC_092245.1:21663200-21778200 GCF_036320965.1 Panulirus ornatus
GGTACGGCCCTCAAGCACGACTGTGAGTCCCCTTGTGCATCGAGGTACGGCTCTCAAGCAAGACTGTGAGACCCCTTGAACACGGAGGCACGGCCCTCAAGCACAGAGGTACGGCCCTCAAGCACGACTGTGAGACCCCTTGAACACGGAGGTACGGCCCTAAAGCACGACTCTGAAACCCCTTGAGCACGACGGTACAACCCCTTGTGCGAGACGGTGCGGCCAATGAGCACGACGGTACGACACTTGAGCATAAGAGTACGATGCTTGAGGGGGACAGGGTACACGATCTCTTGAGCTAGAGAGTACGACCCTCAAGCATGAAGGTACGACCCCAGAGCACGACGGCGCGTACTTCAGGGATGTTGGCGTGACATCTGAAGCTGCCTGATCAAAGGCCACACAGGTCATCATAACCAAGTGTTTGTGCCTGCGGCGTTCTGGGGGGGGGGGGGGGGGGGGGGGAAGGTTGTCACACCGCCCTGCTCAAGGGCCGAGCCGTCTAGGGCCGTCCCGTCGTGCTCAGCGGTGCTCACAGCCGTGCTCCTCCAGCGTGAGCAGGTCCCAATCCTTGAGCTTCGCCTTAACCGAGCCAACTCCACACACACACATACCCCAGCTCCCTCCATCCTACTGCCCCCGCGACATGAAAATGCTACTCCACTGACTTCGCATGGCCTTGTCAACAGAGGCAGTGCATGAGACAACAGAAGCAGTGTATGAGTCAACAGAAACAACGCATGAGGCAACACAAGCAGTGCATGAGACAACATAAGCAGTGCATGAGAGAAATCAGGCCTGAGACTACAAAAAGAGTGTGCATGACAGAAAGGGTGCATGAGATTACAGAAGCGGTGCATGATATAGCATTAACAGTGCATGACATGACAGAACCACAGGTGTCACACCAGCCCGAGTGACCAGTCATACTTGCTTCATACATTAACCCCAGACCGAACTGACCAACACACCAGGAGTGACGTCATGAGGCAGTGTCCCTGAACAAGTTTATAAATGCTGGATAATAATAATGATAATAATAAAAATAATGATAATAATAAATAATAATAATAATAATAATAATAATAATAATAATAATAATAATAATAATAGGTAGGTATGTATATTTGCGTGTGTGGACGTATGTATATACATGTGTATGGGGGTGGGCTGGGCCATTTCTTTCGTCTGTTTCCTTGCGCTACCTCGCAAACGCGGGAGACAGCGGCAAAAAAGAAAAAAAAAATAATAATAATAATAATATCATTATTATCATTACAACTATCATTTTCATTATTACACTAATAATATCAATAATGCAATAATAATAACAACAACAATAGTAATAATAATAATAATAATAATAATAATAATAATAATAATAATAATAATAATATCATCATTATCATAAATAATAATAATAATCAAAACAATAATAATAATCATAATAATAATAATAATAATAATAATAACAATAATAATAATAATACAGAAACAATAGCAAAAGGTTGTGGCAGTGGGTCCATAATCAACCCAGCTGTTCATCCACCCAAGGGGGCTGGCCGATAAAATAGCTACCTGCCTCAGGCTGGGGTATACATATAGCGTTAATGAGACGACCTTGATCAGGGCCTCAGTTGCCCGTGCCGTCTCAGCTAACATAAAAGCATATAAATGAGGAGAAACACATAATCAACATGCCCAACCGCTGGCGCCACACCAGTGTGTATGTATGTAGGTGCCCGTGACTGTGAGGGTAACGCCAGGGAAAAAGTCATTGCGTCAAGAACGTAAATGAACAGTGAACGCACTCACGATCCTCGGGGAGTCTCAAGGGGGGGACACTGGACGCGCGCACTCGAGAACCTCACGAGAATCGACTCACACGGAGTCGGAGCGTGATGTAATATAAGAGGGTCATAAGTGACTCATAACTCAAAAAGGCTACGTGGCAAATAGATATCTCCATAAAACCAACCCTATGGGATGGAAGGGCCGGGTATTAATCTTCGCGGCAGCTGGGAATGTTGGCAGTGACCTCATCCCTGGCACAGTTGGCAGTGAACCAGGGCCCAAACTTTTTTTTTTTTTTCACACACTCACCCAATGAACCAAATAATATCGTGCCGAAAATAAGCCACACACGGCTACATACAGGAGGCTCCTATAGGCCAAACGCATATCATATATATATATATATATATATATATATATATGATAACGATTTATCTATGGGCGAGGATGATTCGAACCAGGTCATAACGCACGGCAGGCAGGTAATTCGCTATCATCTAATCCATGTGTCTCGTGCACGATATATATATATATATATATATATATATATATATATATATATATATACTACACCCCTCAGGCAATGGCTAATGTGTGTCCACACCTTACCATGCTCTTGAAGCAACGGGCTGATAACGATTATCAAGATGTATTCGTCTTTGTGATATTAGGAACAAACATTATACCCACACGTAATCTTTATAGTATAAAAAAATATTCATATAATAACCACATACCGTCTACGCACCCATTCATCTGTGGCAAATGGTGAGGCGGGGGCAGATCGGATGAGGGGAGCTGGCGAGATGCAGTGTGGCGCAGTGTAGGAACGGCTGGGGTGATGCAGTGATGCTAAAAGGTAGTGTAAGGGGAGAGGAAATGTAGCACTGCAGTGTAGGGGGATGACGGGAAAAGCATATGACCCGAGGAGGAGGAGGAGGAGGAGGAAGGAAGCAGCAGGTCAATAGACAAGCGGCGCACCACACTCCTGGGAGGCCGTTGTTTTCACACCTCACACGCCGCAGGCAAGGCCGGAGGCAGGCAGGCGGGCGGTCCCCGGGGTGGCTGGCTGGCTGCACGTGCACCACCCATGACGTCACTGCCTGCACTCCCACCCACACAGCCACAGCAGCAGCAACCACACGACATAAAGATCCAGTGTGGCTTCAGCGTGGGTAGGCTTGCCTGGCCGACCACGTGCCCTCTGCACCCTGACGTCCCTTCTGCGCAGCTCACGATCTTGTCAACGTTACCCAACACCAGTGGGCCAGGGGGGGGGGGGGGATAAGGGTGGCGCTAACCATACGGGATATGTAGGTTACGTGTCATCCATACGGGATAAGTGAGCATTTGTCATCCATATAGGATAAGTGGGGCCCTTGTCATCCATAAGAGATACGCGAAGACTTCATATGTACATAGAGGACCAGGTACTCTGCACATGAAGAAACACCACTAGGCTAACAGCAGTGAGGTTCTAGCCACTGGCCCCACCGTATACCGAAGGCTGTTGATCTGCTTCATATTGGGAACCGATAAATTATGACCTCGGGTCTTATGTATTGGGAAGAGGGAGGAAGAGACAGAGGGGTAAGCAGTTACGGGGAAGGGGAAGTCATAGGGGATGTGGTAGTTATGGGGAAGGGGGTATTAATGGGCTGGGTTAGTTATAGGGGACGGGACAGTTACGAGGAGAAAGTTGTTAAGAGGGAGATGGTAATTATAAAGGGTGGGGTGGTTATAGGGATGGATTAGTTAAAGGGGATATGGGGAGTTATGGGCGATGAAGGCAGTTATTCAGGGGAAATGGGGTCATTATAAGAGACGAGGGTAGTTGTGGGGGGTCGTTAGCGAAACGGGGACGGAACGGTTGAAGATTAAATAGAAAAGAGCCTATTTGGGGAAATATATAAAGGGTAATTAAGCAGACACAATGGGAAAAAACCAGGAGAAAGAGGGTCCTTGTTTACCGTCCTTGAGAACAGCGGTACGACCCTTGAGTACGCCGGTAAGACCCTTGGGTACGGCCGTACGACCCTTGAATACGAAGGTACAACCCTTAGATATGAAAACATGAACTTTTACCTAATCCTTAAAGGCCATCATACGGTGAGGTCATATGACGTCAAAGTGGTGTATTATATTTCAACTCATCACACCTCCCTGTGCGTGAAGTTCCCGGGAACGGTAAATCGAGTATGCGACTCCAGCCTGAAGAGCAGCGAGTTGAGGCAGTGGGGAAGTGTGGGCCTAAGGCAGCTAGCTGGCAGAGACGAATGAGAGAGGTGATCAATGGTGCGTGGGCTGGGCCTGGGGCCAAGGCGATGGTAACCAGGAGCGCTGGTAACTTCCTGCATTCAATACTACAGAGAAAGTGAACGCGATGCACAGATCAAGTGGCATTCACACCAACAGATGAACACTTGCGAGGAACAGAACATGAGCTTACAGAGTTAGTACAGTATGCGGGCTAGAGGAGGGTACAGATTGGTTAGATACAGAGCAATGGTCACGGTCATGACAATGGGTAAAGTACAGGAAATGAGTGATGAAGATGGGTATATTTAGGGAGCGTTGAGGCAAGAGCGTAAACCCTCGTCAGCCTGTGGTTTGTGTAGTGGTGTCAATGTAAACAAGCATCAGCAGTTGGCAGCTCTTAAGACACAAACGGCGCCAGGATTAATTCACATCTCCTGACCATCTCCAGCTGCTTTCAGCAATGATTTTCCTTCAGTCATCACTGATTTCTTTTTACATCATTCATTGAAGTCAGGCCGCAGTGACGGTACATC
Source organism: Panulirus ornatus (assembly GCF_036320965.1). Lineage (NCBI taxonomy): Eukaryota > Metazoa > Arthropoda > Malacostraca > Decapoda > Palinuridae > Panulirus > Panulirus ornatus. Next base: position 21,667,787 of record NC_092245.1, read on the forward strand.
ACGACTTCAATCCAATACGGTATTCGTAATGTAAAATTGTAACACTACTTGGCAACACAACATTGGTAGCTTTATACGCCAAACACCACCTTATTCACTTCCAGCATTTTTAAACATACTTTATTTTTCTCGTGACTAATTCACTTGACTCTTTATTCGGGTTAGGGCTACGTTGAGGAGAAATAGCGTGACATCCTCTTAACCTAGGCCATGTGTTGTGGTGAGAGTGTAAAGAAACATTAGCATTTGGCAACTGTTCGAGACGAGCGGCGACAGACCTGCCAAACATCGACTCACTCCAGCTGTTTTAAATACTTGCTACAATCATTTATTTTCTGTCGCTACCAATTTCCATTACTCTTATTATTTTCGTCTAGTACTTTCCTTCGTTAGAATGTTTATTACTTAAAAAAAAAAAGCCTTAATGCATCCGACTACACACGTGTAACTTTTCACGTTAGGTTTGATGGAAGACAAAAGGAAAAGAATAGAATTATATTTAGTTTCCTTTCTTTTCGCCTATTCAACCAAAGGAGAAAAAAACTTTTAAAATTATGTGTTAGTTCAGGTAATACAATTCTGACAATTGCATTTGTTCTGGAGTTAATGAAGGAAAATATAAAAAAAAAAAAAAACCCTCAAAAGTATGAAATGTACGTTTGACTGCATCACTGCTTTAACGAAGAAATCAATTGACTTAAGATTAACAATACTTTAAACTAATTTCAACTTTAATATGACCATTGCTAGCTGTTTTTAGAGACGCAACTGCCTCTTACCGTAAGGTAAATAATGGTTAAAGCCGGCAATAATAAAATGACAAGGGCATATTAAATCAAAATATAAAAGTCATAGCGTATGAAGGAATTTCTCGCATCTGTTCGACATTACATCCACATAATCTAAAATTTTATGGAAAAATGACGCAATGTCATGTCTGCAAGTCATATTCATAATACCCTCCATTTCCAAGTTATGTACTGAAAAAAACAGAAAAAGAAAAAGGCAACTTATGATCTATATTTTAACAAACTGGGTAAAAAAAAATGAAAAATGAAATCCAATTGCAATTGAATACTATTTACCTGTCACAATCTGTATAAACGCTAGTGATGAATATAATCATTATAACTACTGTTGGTCATAAATTACTTATCACAACATAACGCAGATTTTGATGATGAATGTAATCAATTACAATTACTACTGATCACTAAGTTAACTAATATATTGATGTATTACACACACAGGCTCCTATAATAGCCCAAGGCTACGCTACTTCTAGAAGCCTGGCCATTATGAACTTTGATACGGCCTGGCCAAAGGTAAAATTTCCCCTGCGGTTTAAACTCGAGCAGGCAGAGTCCGGTAATTCTCTCTCTCTCTCTCTCTCTCTCTCTCTCTCTCTCTCTCTCTCTCTCTCTCTCTCTCTCAGAACCCAAAGATTTTTTTCTTTCAGAATGAAACAAAAACTTCAGTGGAGGAAATATGATAGATGGTTTATCGTTAGTTCAGTACAGAATGATATACGCCTTTTGAGTCTTCCTTTCCGAAAGCAGTGACAATGGAAGTCTGGCCAGAAATCATTTCAGAATTTTGTCGGTCAAATAAGACAACGAGGGGGGAAAAAACTGAAAAAATAATTACGGGAATAAACGCGAAGCCACAATAAAATGCTCATTTTCACAAATATTCACGAATTTTCCAGTCTTTTGAAGTTAGTACAACAGAGGCCATCAGAAGGGCACCTTCCTGTGGTATGAGAATACAACATCCACGATACAGCTGTATTTGTCCATACAACATGTCTCTTACTACATGTCCTTCCGGCTCTGCTCTACTATCGTCGTCACGGCTCTACTTACATATGTCGTCACGGCTCACCTCCAATATGTCGTCACGGCTCACCTCCAATATGTCGTCACAGCTCACTTCCAGTATGTCGTCACAACTCACTTCCAATATGTCGTCACGACTCACCTCCAATTTGTCGTCACGACTCACCTCCAATATGTCGTCACGACTCACCTCCAATATGTCGTCACAGTTCACTTCCAATATGTCGTCACGACTCACCTCCAATATGTCGTCACGGCTCACCTCCAATATGTCGTCACGACTCGCCTCCAATATGTCGTCACGACTCACCTCCAATATGTCGTCACGACTCACCTCCAATATGTCGTCACGGCTCACTTCCAATATGTCGTCACGACTCACCTCCAATATGTCGTCACGGCTCACCTCCAATATGTCGTCACGGCTCACCTCCAATATGTCGTCACGGCTCACCTCCAATATGTCGTCACGGCTCACTTCCAATATGCCGTCACGACTCACCTCCAATATGTCGTCACAGCTCTACACTATGTCGTCACAGCTCTAAACTATGTCGTCACAGCTCTACACTATGTCGTCATAGCTCTACACTATGTTGTCACGGCTCTACACTATGTCGTCACAGCTCTACACTATGTCGTCACAGCTCTACACTACGTCGTCACGACTCTATTCCCATATGCCGTCCTAACATCCTCAGAGCAATAAGGGCATTTAAGCAGGATGTGCCACTTACAAGGCATACCAACCCGCCCAAACAACACCTGGGATGAAGGTCGATATTTGATCTGACGTCAGGGAACCTGCCACGACCTCCCGCTACGACCTCCAGGGGACGACTGACCAGAGAGAACGACCACCAGGAGACGACTGACCAACAGCAACGACCATCAGGGGACGACTGACCCATCAATGACGACCACCGGGGGACGAATAACCCACCAGCAACGACCACCAGACGACAGACTCGCCATGAACGACCATCGGGGAAGACCGTCAGGGAACGAACGACCATCACTATCGACCAACAAAGAAGGAACGCCTGACCTGACCTTGGTCAATAACGACCACCTACCGTTTTCTAAACGACCATTACGTACGAACGATCTGTCTTCTTTACTAACTACCGGTTTACACGATCTACGGTTATGAGTATACAGGAGTTTACAGGAGTTTACATGCTCCACGACTATACGAGTATACAAAATGTAAACCAAGTGGGTATGTGGTTAGGTGGTGAGAGACGCAAGGATAAACAAATAATCATCTAATCGAATAAGGTATACAGTAGTTCTTATATCTACGATATCAGTTATGTGAAATAACCAAAAATTATCTTATCAGATATTTAAACTTGTGTTACGAATATACATCTTTATTTCCTTTGTTCTTTTTTTGGCCAGGCAAGGAATTGAAATTTATTAACCTCGCGACTTCACAACTCAAGACATATTTCGCATGACACGTTCCCATGTCATGGCCACAAATCTAAGGGATTTGTGACCACAATGTGAGTACGGTACGTCCACCATCAGGAGGAGGAGAAGCAGCAGCAGAGGGTCCTTCAATATTTCATCAACTTCATCAACAACTCCCGCCCTCCACCAGACAACTCCCGCCTCCCACCCTCCATGGCCCCATCGCCTATATAAGTTGCCAGTAACCACCAAGTTGGGTAATTACTTGTCTCAGTCTCCACCAACTTTTTCGTCTCCAGACTTTGATTTCTTTTATTTTTTTTTTCCACTTCTCACCTGCAATATTGGCCTCATGAATAATGTAAATTCCACTGTATAAATCTGCTTTTCAGAGGAGAAATGTACATTTTTACCGGGATATGGGGAGTTATATATCTGGCGCCATATTTGTTAGAGGATAGTGCAGCGACCGGCGTTTATAAATTAGTATATACTGAAAAATATCAAACTAAATATTTGTTATACTTCGTATACTCTTAGATACATGGAAGTTTTAATATCAAATAAGTCTCTATGTAAACGTGCGTCCCTAAGATACAACTTTACCATTATTAGACCAGTAAATTACTCGTCTTAATACTAAAGGAACGATATTAAACAGGGGAGTATGGCAAGAATCCGATATCATAAAATGCTCGAGTATCAATGCTGACGAAGTCTCCTGGCTGACCCAAAGGAAAAACTTTGCATATTTCTTGAAGTCGAAGGTCCTAGTCATGGACGAAAGTTTTTAAGGTGAAGCAAAAATATGAGAAAACGAGACAGGGAAATATTTCCTCCATCTCTAGCGTCCTTTTAGAAAAGAGACAGGATAGGAGAGCGTGCAGAGGGGTCGAACCCTCGCGCTTGAGTATATGGCACCGCTGCGCTCAGGGCCTGAAACGTCATGATGATATGCACATTTTGAAGACAGAAGCCCCACACAAACACCACGCTGCTGGTATATTCAACACTACTACCATAAAAAAAACCAGAGAATAAACCTCTTAACTCGAGCACGACCTGACTTGCAGGTACAAATTTACCGGCGGTTTCCCTTCCAAATGATGAGCCCGACGACATCCCATGATTTCCCGCCAAAATCGTTTGAGCGTCGACTTGAATCATCGATTCTTTTTCTCTCTCTCTCTCTCTCTCTCTCTCTCTCTCTCTCTCTCTCTCTCTCTCTCTCTCTCCAACATGTTTTGCTCTATGATTTTCTAATAGTTTCAAGGAAATCTGGTAAGAACAAGAACACTGCGTGCGTGTGGGTGCGTGTGGGTGTGGCTCTATGCGTGTGCATGCCATTACATTTTTGGCTTTATATATATATATATATATATATATATATATATATATATATATATATATATAGGTGCTACAGGACTTCGCCTGCAAAATCTGACACCTTTAGCATGCCTATATCACCGTCAGTGGACGGTAAAACAGTAGCCTCATCTATTAACCTCTCGCTCCAAAGGAGTACATCATTTCCCTGCTCCTGCGCGGAGCGCAACCTCAAAGCCGCCAGAGCCCACATGAAAGGGGTCCTGGGGTTGTATTATAACAGTATTGTGTCATTTTTGACGTCTTAAAGCATTTGGCCAAATGACATTTCAATAGACCAATTATTATCATTGTTATCATTAATACTATGATAATAATAATAATAATAATAATAATAATAATAATAATAATAATAATAATAATAATAAAAACAGTAATAACAATATCAATAATAATAATAATAACAACAATAATAATAATAATAATAATGATAACAATAATAATAATAATAATAATAATAATAATAATAATAATAATAATAATAATAATACGTCATTCAATGAGAAATTAAGAAAAATAATATCCCCACAATGGTCCTATCTATCGACACCTTATGAAGGTCCCACATATCTACCAGCTGACTGTTGAACAGAGATCCTTGTCCAAACTGGGGCACAGAAGCAGGTGGGCAACAGATAACTATACCAACCATTTAGAAATTATAGAAACACTGGCTGCAACACCATTTAAAAGTGTTAGAAAACGCGGAAGCCAAGATATTACCTGTGGTAACGCTTTACTGGGTAATAGTAACCCAGGATGACCTCAAAATTTCTTTCTAATTTCAAATAATTTGCAACATTTCTCTCCACTTCCAGGTCCCCCTCCCCCTTACCCACCCTATGAAAGCTGGAGAATGGAAATGATGGAAGGAGGCGTTTTTCTTTCGCTTATTCCCTGGCGCTACCTCGCCAACGTGGGAAACTGCGAAAAAAAGTATATTGTCTATCTATACAATATACAAGCATAGCTATACAACATACAAGTAGAGTTATACAATATACAAGCATAGCTATACAACATACAAGTTATACAATACACAAGCATAGCTATATGATAGACAAGTATAGCCATACAATATACAAGTATAACTATACAATATACAAGTATAACTATACAATATACAAGTATAACTATACAATATACAAGTATAACTATACAATATACAAGTATAACTATACAATATACAAGTATAGCTATACAATATACAAGTATAGCTATACAATATACAAGTATAGCTATACAATATACAAGTATAGCTATACAATATACAAGTATAGCTATACAATATACAAATACAGCTATAGAATACATACGTACCAGATCAAAAATGCTCATTCAATGAATGCTTTCGTAGGACGCTGTCTGTACATGGCAGGGGGAGGGACTGATATAAATGTCGACCAGAGTTAAACAGCAACACACACACACACACACACACACACACACACCTGATCACCTCGCTTCCTCGGAGATCTTCATTAAGATGTGTCTCACCAATGTTTACTGCCACAGACTTGTCACCAGCACCATCTGGCCTCTCACCAGCCAGGCATCGGTGTAACCTAGTTCTTGGGGAAACAGACACATTTTCGCGATTTTCTTTTTTTTTTTTTTTTGCAATGTCGAAGGCTACAGACACGAACGAAAGGCTTCATCGAGGGCAAAGGAGTGAGAGGAAGAAGAAGAAGAAGAAGAGGGAGAAGAGGAGGAGGAGGAGGATGAGGAGGAGCAGGAGGAGGAGGAGGAGGAGCAGGAGGAGGAGGAGGAGGAGGAGGAGGAGGAGGAAGAAGAAGAAGAAGAAGAAGAAGAAGAAGAAGAAGAAGAAATTCTATGAGTTTTCCAAGAAGCAGTAAGAAGAGGAAGAAGAAGAAGAAGAAGAAGAAGAAGAAGAAGAAGAAGAAGAAGAAGAAGAAGAAATTCTATGAGTTTTCCATGAAGCAGTAAGAAGAGGAGGAAGAAGGAGAAGAAGAAGAAGAAGAAGAAGAAGAAGAAGAAGAAGAAGAAGAAGAAGAAGAAATTCTATGAGTTTTCCATGAAGCAGTAAGAAGAGGAGGAAGAAGGAGAAGAAGAAGAAGAAGAAGAAGAAGAAGAAGAAGAAGAAGAAGAAGAAGAAGAAGATGATGATGATGATGATGAAGCATAAGAAATTCTATGAGTTTTCCAAGAAGCAGTAAACCATCTTCTTAATAAGGAGCAGGACGAACTCGTTGCGAGCCACACATGGGGAGGGAGGTATAGAGTTCCAAAGCTCAGCGGTGTAAGGAAAGAAACAGACGTCACAAAGGCCCATCCTTGAGCTGCCAGCGGCCACAGGGTAATCGTGTGACTCAATGGCTTGCCCAGTATCACCTAATCTGGCCCCATCAGCCGAGGCACACATACAAACGCTTCGCCGTACAAACCCAAATAATATCTGCAAGAAAGCGAACCAGAGAACCACCACTGCGGCATGAGGGCAAGTGGGTCAAGTTTTGAGGTCAGATTGGCGGAGTTAATACGTCGCGATGGTGTTGTACACTCCGACTCTTCTGTCACGCAAATATGCACGACCAGAACCTCCCTCCCTCCCTCTCAGGTGTGAGACTAGAACAGTCTACGATAAGGCATCAAGTCTTTGTCGAATCGGAGCAAATAAATGGTCGTGTGAGCAGAAAACGCTCCTCCTCCTCCTCGCCACCCGAACAATGGACACCTTCCCTTATGATCTACTTAAAGACACAATGGTGTGCCGCCTCGCGTGGGGATGTGCAGGACGGCAATGAGCCCACCTGCAGGTAGGTCTTTGATGTTTTCAAGAGGCAAGTCCTCTGTTGTTTGGTGCGCACCTGACGATCAACGAGTCCCGTGGCTATGTTCGTTAGCGTCCCCCACACCTCCGTCCACACTTAAACCAAAGGACCTAAAATTTACGACACTTTAAAAATAATGGAAATTATCTTCGATTCTTACGATATTACGTAAATGAATGGAGGGAAAAATTACATATATATACTGTATATATATATATATATATATATATATATATATATATATATATATATATATATATATATATATATCTTTCAAACTATTCGCCATTTCCCGCATTAGCGAGGTAGCGTTAAGAACAGAGAACTGGGCCTTTGAGGGAATATCCTCACCTGGCCCCCTTCTCTGTTCCTTCTTTTGGAAAATTAAAAAAAAAATAATGAGAGGGGAGGATTTCCAGCCCCCCGCTCCCTCCCCTTTTAGTCGCCTTCGACACGCAGGGAATACGTGGGAAGTATTCTTTCACCCCTATCCCCAGGGATATATATATATATATATATATATATATATATATATATATATATATATATATATATATATTTTTTTTTTTTTTTTTTTATACTATTCGCTATTTCCCGCGATAGCGAGGTAGCGTTAAGAACAGAGGACTGGGCCTTTGAGGGAATATCCTCACCTGGACCTCTTCTCTGTTCCTTCTTTTGGAAAAAAAAAAAAAAAAAAAAAAAAAAAAATATATATATATTTATTCCTAAGAATCCACGAGGAAATGAAACACGATAAGTTCCCAAGTGCACTTTCGTGTAATAATCACATCATCAGGGGAGATACAAGAAAGAATTAAAACAGACATTTCATATGCAACGAAGAGACATCGCTAGGACGCCATTTGGTAAACAAGCGACTAACCAAAACTGAGTCCCATTTTTGTTTCACACAGGAGCCAACCACCAGATTTCCCTGACTGAGGTAGACACATAAATGGTCCATCCGTCCCGCTCGCCTCCCACGTCAACCCTCCTGACATCGTAAATGTTTAATTTACTATTACTAAAAGTTATGATCAAATTAGCAAACCCTTTCAGCAAACATTTCCTGAACTTTTTCAACGAAATTTGCAATATGTTGAACTGCTGTTGGGCAACAATATATGTATATATATATATATATATATATATATATATATATATATATATATATATATATATATATATATTTATTTTTTTTTTTTTCATACTATTCGCCATTTCCCGCGATAGCGAGGTAGCGTTAAGAACAGAGGACTGGGCCTTTGAGGGAATACCCTCACCTGGCCCCCTTCTCTGTTCCATCTTTTGGAAAATTAAAATAAAAAAATGAGAGGGGAGGATTTCCAGCCCCCTGCTCCCTTCCCTTTTAGTCGCCTTCTACGACACGCAGGGAATACGTGGGAAGTATTCTTTCTCCCCTATCCCCAGGGATAATATATATATATATATATATATATATATATATATATATATATATATATATATATATATATATATTCTTTCAAACTATTCGCCATTTACCGCGTTAGCGAGGTAGCGTTTAGAACAGAGGACTGGGCCTTTGAGGGAATATATATTACAGAGGTATAAGTTTGTTGAGTATTCCTGGTAAATTATATGGGAGGGTATTGATTGAGAGGGTGAAGGCATGTACAGAGCATCAGATTAGGGAAGAGCAGTGTGGTTTCAGAAGTGGTAGAGGATGTGTGGATCAGGTGTTTGCTTTGAAGAATGTATGTGAGAAATACTTAGAAAAGCAAATGGATTTGTATGTAGCATTTATGGATCTGGAGAAGGCATATGATAGAGTTGATATAGATGCTCTGTAGAAGGTATTAAGAATATATGGTGTGGGAGGCAAGTTGTTAGAAGCAGTGAAAAGTTTTTATCGAGGATGTAAGGCATGTGTACGTGTAGGAAGAGAGGAAAGTGATTGGTTCTCAGTGAATGTAGGTTTGCGGCAGGGGTGTGTGATGTCTCCATGGTTGTTTAATTTGTTTATGGATGGGGTTGTTAGGGAGGTGAATGCAAGAGTTTTGGAAAGAGGGGCAAGTATGAAGTCTGTTGGGGATGAGAGAGCTTGGGAAGTGAGTCAGTTGCTGTTCGCTGATGATACAGCGCTGGTGGCTGATTCATGTGAGAAACTGCAGAAGCTGGTGACTGAGTTTGGTAAAGTGTGTGAAAGATGAAAGTTAAGGGTAAATGTGAATAAGAGCAAGGTTATTAGGTACAGTAGGGTTGAGGGTCAAGTCAATTGGGAGGTAAGTTTGAATGGAGAAAAACTGGAGGACGTAAAGTGTTTTAGATATCTGGGAGTGGATCTGGCAGCGGATGGAACCATGGAAGCGGAAGTGGATCATAGGGTGGGGGAGGGGGGCGAAAATTCTGGGAGCCTTGAAGAATGTGTGGAAGTCGAGAACATTATCTCGGAAAGCAAAAATGGGTATGTTTGAAGGAATAGTGGTTCCAACAATGTTGTATGGTTGCGAGGCGTGGGCTATGGATAGAGTTGTGCGCAGGATGATGGATGTGCTGGAAATGAGATGTTTGAGAACAATGTGTGGTGTGAGGTGGTTTGATCGAGTAAGTAACGTAAGGGTAAGAGAGATGTGTGGAAATAAAAAGAGCGTGGTTGAGAGAGCAGAAGAGGGTGTTTTGAAATGGTTTGGGCACATGGAGAGAATGAGTGAGGAAAGATTGACCAAGAGGATATATGTGTCGGAGGTGGAGGGAACGAGGAGAAGTGGGAGACCAAATTGGAGGTGGAAAGATGGAGTGAAAAAGATTTTGTGTGATCGGGGCCTGCACATGCAAGAGGGTGAAAGGAGGGCAAGGAATAAAGTGAATTGGATCGATGTGGTATACCGGGGTTGACGTGCTGTCAGTGGATTGAATCAGGGCATGTGAAGCGTCTGGGGTAAACCATGGAAAGCTGTGTAGGTATGTATATTTGCGTGTATGGACGTATGTATATACATGTGTATGGGGGTGGGTTGGGCCATTTCTTTCATCTGTTTCCTTGCGCTACCTCGCAAACGCGGGAGACAGCGACAAAAAAAAAAAAAATATATAGATATATATATATATATATATATATTTTTTTTTTTTTTTTTTTTTTTTTTTTTTTTTTTATCCATAGCCCACGCCTCGCAACCATACAACATTGTTGGAACTACTATTCCTTCAAACATACCCATTTTTGCTTTCCGGGATAATGTTCTCGACTTCCACACATTTTTCAAGGCTCCCAAAATTTTCGCCCCCTCCCCCACCCTATGATCCACTTCCGCTTCCATGGTTCCATCCGCTGACAGATCCACTCCCAGATATCTAAAACACTTCACTTCCTCCAGCCTCTCACCATTCAAACTCACCTCCCAATTGACTTGACCCTCAACCCTACTGTACCTAATAACCTTGCTCTTATTGACATTTACTCTTAACTTTCTTCTTCCACACACTTTACCAAACTCCGTCACCAGCTTCTGCAGTTTCTCACATGAATCCGCCACCAGCGCTGTATCATCAGCGAACAACAACTGACTCACTTCCCAAGCTCTCTCATCCCCAACAGACTTCATACTTGCCCCTCTTTCCAAAACTCTTGGTGTGGGAGGAAAGTTGTTAGAAGCAGTGAAAAGTTTTTATCGAGGATGTAAGGCATGTGTACGTGTAGGAAGAGAGGAAAGTGATTGGTTCTCAGTGAATGTAGGTTTGCGGCAGGGGTGTGTGATGTCTCCATGGTTGTTTAATTTGTTTATGGATGGGGTTGTTAGGGAGGTAAATGCAAGAGTTTTGGATATATATATATATATATATATATATATATATATATATATATATATATGGGAGCGGGTGGCTGGAAATCCTCCCCTCTCGTTTTTTTTTTAATTTTCCAAAAGAAAGAACAGAGAAGGGGGCCAGGTGAGGATATTCCCTCAAAGGCCCAGTCCTCTGTTCTTAACGCTACCTTGCTAATGCGGGAAATGGCGAATAGTATGAAAGAAAGAAAGAAGATATATATATATATATATATATATATATATATATATATATATATATATATATATATATATATATATATATATTTATATATATATATATATATATATATATATATATATATATATATATATATATATATATATATATATATATATATATTTGTGGTGGGCAGGGATGGGAAAGTCTGTAATCAGCTTTACCAGCAGAACCAAAACAAAATCCCTTTAATTATTCAAAATGTTTAACCATCTCCCCCCCCCTCCCCAAGCCTTGTCAAGGCCTGGCTTATGGCCTACCTCACTTGGCTGAGGTCAAAGGTCACGGAATCATACAAGCCAGTCGTACCGTCGGGCTCAAGGGTCGTACCGTCGCGCATCACAATGTACCACGCCTATTACTGTAACTCTAACATAGTATCAATGTTTACGTCGGCAACAATTATATTAGATCAAAAAGCTTATGAAATATGAGTCTAACCCATTTTTCGGTTATGAGTATAGAAGATGAGGAGAGCCCTGGACCCCTGCTGTATGACACCAGCATTACTCAACATTCCCCTGGCGATCCGTCTGGGTTAGGAGTTCCTCCCTCAGCGGAATAGAGAGCTCACTCGAAGTACAGCCTACACTCGAAGTGAAAACTAAAGACTACACTCGAAGTGAAGGCTAAAGACTACACTCGAAGTGAAGACAAAAGACTACACTCGAAGTGAAGACAAAAGACTACACTCGAAGTGAAGACAAAAGACTACACTCGAAGTGCAGCCTACACTCGAAGTAAAGATATACACTATACTCGAAGCAAAGACCAGAGACTAAACTATAGGTACAGACTACAGCCGAAGTGAAGACAAAAGACTACACTCGAAGTGCAGCCTTCACTCGAAGTGCAGACGACTACACTCGAAGTGAAGACTAAAGACTACACTCGAAGTACGGACTTCCTTCGAAGTTACAAGGATCCTAGAACGACGTAAACGTTCACAACAGTGTAGTCTTCCCGCCAACCGTTGATCAGCGTCCTCCGACACAGTGTTGCTAAACGTCTCCTAAACCTGGGTTCTCCCATCACCGCCACCTCAAGCACGAGAGAATGACATTCAGTGTAACCTCCTCTGTACTCACGCCAATACCTCTCCCACCCTCCTCACTCCCTCAGTATATCTCCTCTCCTCTTCTCATAAGTTGAACAACACATGAGTCTTAAGAGCAGTGATCATTTTCATGTCTTTCCTGACCTCTTGGGGAAATGGTCAAGAACAGCTGTGAGGAAGTTCATTCTGACTGTGGGCTCCGTGTGATTACTTGCATATCATATAATGGCAGATCATCATCTTAGGTGAGTTCAGTTGGGTGGAGAAGCGTTTACTAAAGCTCACAGAACATCAAACTCCTTGGTGTTACATGTGGATGAATATGAACATCTACCAAATTGGCAAGGAGTGGAGGTGTTACATAAGAGATAGGATAAGAAGGTGAGGAGAACCATTGAAGCTGCGCACATAAAAAAAAAAAAAAAGTCTACTACCCTTACAGAAGGATTTAAGTGTTTGGCAAAGGTAGCGAGCTGATTTTGATGGTTACAACAACAGAGAAGACAGACCTAAACAACAAAATTATGGAAAGTAGCCAACCAGAAGGAAGAGTTCGGAGACAGCCTAAGAGAGATGATCTACCTGTGGTGTATATAAGGTCAGATCTTGGTCAGTTGGAGTCAGCTCTTTGAAGAAGACCCAGTGGATCAAGACGTTAGAGCAGTAAATAGTCCATGCCCATCTCTGTTTTCATTCACCACCTTCAGTTTCATTTGTCGAATGGGATGTCCTTCAATAGGGCAATCACCTGCCCATGCCCTCTGAGTTATCATGTAAAAAAAAAAAAAAAGGGAGGGCAAGAGTAAGTTCACCTGTGTGTTTCAATGCCAATTTTCCACTAAAATTGCAAATGAGTGTTATTAAAATTGTGAATAAGTGTAATCAAAACTGTAAATGACTGTAATTAACTATTTGTATAGAACAAGGGGAGAGAGAGAGAGAGAGAGAGAGAGAGAGAGAGAGAGAGAGAGAGAGAGAGAGAGAGAGAGAGAGAGAGAGAAGAGAGAAGAGAGAGAGAGAAAAGGCGTTCAGCATCTTTCGAACTTTCTTTGCCATCAAGTAGTCATTTCAAGCCTTTGTAAACTGCCAGCATTCACTCTCCCATTGGTCAGTTCATTCCACCCATCCCTCATCCTGAACTCTCCCATTGGTTAGTTCATTCCACCCATCCCTCATCCTGAACTCTGCCATTGGTCAGTTCATTCCACCCATCCCTCAACCTGAACTCTCCCATTGGTCAGTTAATTCCACCCATCCCTCAACCTGAGCTCTCCCATTGGTCAGTTCATTCCACCCATCCCTCAACCTGAACTCTCCCATTGGTCAGCTAATTCCACCCATCCCTCAACCTGAACTTTCCCATTGGTCGGTTCATTCCACCCATCCCTCAACCTGAACTCTCCCATTGGTCAGTTAATTCCACCCATCCCTCAACCTGAGCTCTCCCATTGGTCAGTTCATTCCACCCATCCCTCAACCTGAACTCTCCCATTGGTCAGTTAATTCCACCCATCCCTCAACCTGAGCTCTCCCATTGGTCAGTTCATTCCACCCATCCCTCAACCTGAACTCTCCCATTGGTCAGCTAATTCCACCCATCCCTCAACCTGAACTCTCCCATTGGTCGGTTCATTCCACCCATCCCTCAACCTGAACTCTCTCATTGGTCAGTTCATACCATCCATCCCTCAACCTGAACTCTGCCATTGGTCAGTTCATACCACCCATCCCTCAACCTGAACTCTCCCATTGGTTAGTTCATTCCACCCATCCCTCAACCTGAACTCTGCCATTGGTCAGTTCATACCACCCATCCCTCAACCTGAACTCTGCCACTGGTTAATTCATTCCACCCATCCCTCACCCTAACACTACACCAGTACTTCTGGACATCCTTCCTACCTAACTTCTTGCCTGGCTTAGTCTGTCATGGTCTCTCGTGTTCCTCTGCTTTGGCGGCATGTCTTGGAAAGAGAGAAGTGGGAGAACCAGCGTCCACATGACTTTTACAATCTTGAAGGCTGTGCTACGTAGCCCTCAGCCTCCCTTTACGACTCAGCCCTCTTCAATCAGGGACCATCTTCGCTGCCTCTCTCTCTCTCTCTCTCTCTCTCTCTCTCTCTCTCTCTCTCTCTCTCTCTCTATCTATCTATCTATCTATCTATCTCTATCTCTTCGATGCCTCTCTCTCTCTCTATCTATCTCTATCTCTTCGTTGCCTCTCTCTCTCTCTCTCTCTCTCTCTCTCTCTCTCTCTCTCTCTCTCTCTCTCTCTCTCTCTCTCTCATTATCCGTGCAAAGACACGTAAGGTCAAGCCTCGGACGGCGTCCTTGTCCATGCCAGCCTGTACCCTGGGCGCTATTAATGGCACACACGTCAGGTGTATGTGTATGTGTGTGTTCTCGGGGTGCCATTACTAGCACAGGTCGGGTGTGTGTGTGTGTGTGTGTGTGTGTGTGTGTGTGTGTGTGTGTGTGTGTGTGTTGTCGGGTGTGTCATTACTAGCCCAGGTCGGGCCAGTGCGTGACTGCGAGTGTACGTGTCGAGTATGATGACGGTTCACGTGAAATGTTAAGACTCCTGGAGAACACTGGCACCCGTTCCCACCGACCCACTCTCTCGTATACAAGTCATAAATTACGTTACAAATGAATACTGTGGGTTAACCCCGTCCACCCTGCAGTAAAATGATGATCCCGTTTTCCGTAGAGTTATAGCGAATCTATATGAAATCCAACCCATTTGTTAATGTCCCAAAGATCATGAGGAAGAATGAGGGAAAAAAAAAATAGTTTAAAAAATACGCGTTCCCTTTTTCGTTATGGGTGGGGGAGGGAGTAAGGATACAGCAAATTAAAACCATCTAATTTCTGTGACGATGTTAGGTCCTCGCTGGGTGGGACAGTAGGCCAAGAGACGGACTTCAGCAGACTCGTCACCATATGGAGAGAGACACACTTCAGCAGCTTCAGATTTACAGGCTTCAGAGGAAGGCGAACTGGCTGGGGGTTGCAGAGTTAGGTTCGTGTGACCTCTGTGGCGTGACCCTTGAACACGACGGTAACGACCCGGGATAATACACATACACACACACACACACACACACACACACACACACACACACACATATATATATATATATATATATATATATATATATATATATATATGGGGATAGGGGAGAAAGGATACTCCCCACGTATTCCCTGCGTGTCGTAGAAGGCGACTAAAAGGAGAGGGAGCGGGGGGCTGGAAATCCTCCCCTCCCGTTGTCAATCTTCCAAAAGAAGGAATAGAGAAGGGGGCCAAGTGAGGATATTTCCTCCAGGGATCAGTCCTCTGTTCTTAACGCTACCTCGCTAACATCTCTTCCTTGTATATCAGCTGTCATATTTCTTTCTTGTATTTCCCCTGATGATGGGGTCATTACACGAAAGTGCACTTGGGAACCTATCGTGTTTCATTTCCTTATGGATTAGAAGGAATATTATTTATATATATATATATATATATATATATATATATATATATATATATATATATATATATATATATATATATATTGCTTCTTTAACGTTGATTTCGTTCGTTTAGCCAAAAAAGAAATTTGCCAGCCAACATTCTTGAGTCAGACGCCTCCCATATGGCAGATGTTTTGCCTGGCGTTCGATTGGCGGCGGGCCACTTGGAAGCCACTCAGGAGGCTGGCTCTGGACCACCCTGGTCTTGCCTGCCACCCGAGCCTTGTCACCAGGACCCAGGTTTTCTTGCTACCAGGGGCAAAGCTTTGCCACCTGGGCCCAAAAGGAGAAAACACCAAAGCATCCATTTGATATATACCAGTGCAATGGTTGGTCTTAAGGCACACCGGCAGCAATGTAGCTGTTAACCCAAGTGCTACTGCAAGGGTAACTGCTGGGTCCGGCACAGATCCCGACTGAAGGAAAGTGGCTGCTGGGTCTTACCCTCTCCCTTGCCCAAAGAAGGGCTAGCTCCTGTACTTGCCCTCTCTGAGAGAAGGGCAGGTTCTTTCACTCTCACCTACTGAGGGAGGGTTTGGTTCCTTCGCTCTCATCTGTTCAAGTAGGTGATGGTTCCTTCATTCTCACCTCTCGTGGGCGTGGTTCCTTCACTCTCACCTCTCAAGGAGGGGCTGGTTCCTTCACTCTCCTGAGAAATGGGTGCTTCCTTTATTCTCCTCTACTGAAGGAAGGGCTGGTTCCTTCATTCTCACCTACTGAATGAGGGGCTGGCGCCTTCATTCTCCCATTTCAAGGAAGGTCTGGTTCCTTCACTTTCACCTCTCAAGGTGGGGCTGTTTCCTTCACTCTCATATTTCAAAGAAGAGCTTGTTCCTTTAATCTCACTTCACCAGGAGGGGTTGGTTCCTTCACTCTCACCTTTCAAGGAGGGGCTTCTTCCTTCACTCTCCCTTCTCAAAGGGGAACTGGTTCCTTCACTCTCCCCTCTCAAGGAGGAGCTGGTTCCTTCACTCTCCCTTCCCAAAGAGTGCTATTTCCTTCACTCCCTCCCCTCTTTCAAGGAAAAGCTGGTTCCTTCACTCTCACCTCTCAAGGAGGGGCTGGTTCCTCATTCTCACCAACTGAAGGAAGGGGCGGTTCCTTCATTCTCGCCGACTGAAGGAAGGGGCGGTTCCTTCATTCTCGCCGACTGAAGGAAGGGGCGGTTCCTTCATTCTCGCCGACTGAAGGAAGGGGCGGTTCCTTATTTCTCACCAACTCACTGCAGCTTCCATTCTCTGGGCCCACGTCCGCCGGCCCGGTGGTGCCACCACTGCACTGCAACACTCACTCACAACACTGGTGTCGTGGCCACACAGTACGTCACACGACAAACGCATCTCTCAGTAGGTAACGTCTGATTACATCGGTCGTAAAATTATGCCTTTCGAAGCACACGTTAATCAGCGTACACCCATGACACAGTGCGATCCCTCAGTCCAACATAACAATGACATAACAAGATGTTGTAGGCTTCTGAACCCCTAACCTGGATGGTTGGGAGTCAAGTGTGTGTGGGGGGGAAATGCCAGAGGTGTCTCCCGGTACACCACACATGCTTCTAGAAGAGGTGGGTGGAGGGGAAGTGTTGACGATGACAACATTACACGGGGGGGATGGTGCGCCTGCGCAACTCCAACGACCTCTCGTATCTGACTGAAGTCTGGCTCCTTCCCCGCTCCACCGGTGGAAAGAACCACGTTCGACTTAACATAGCCAACAGAAACTTGGGTGACTGGCGCGTGATAGGAGGGAGGGAGGGACCTCCCCTCCTCCCTCCCTCTCCTCCTTCCTACCTCCCTCCCTTCCTCCATCCTGCTGTTTCACCAATGTCAAATTTCCGGCCCTGGGGTGACTAAGCCGGGTGTGACGTAAGAGGTGACGTCACTCATGTCCCCTCCAGACCTCGTCACCCGCCCACTACTACACTCCCATTCTTCCCTCCAGTCGACTCCAACGACGCGAGGCTCTTCTATACTGAGCATGTGACCGACTTCTTTCGGCACTAAACTCGTGCCGTCTCACTTTCTCGCCTGCCAGGTTCATATTTTCCCTCCCTTCCCCACAAGTAACACTATCCTATACCAGTCATGTAATTAGCATGTCGCCGTTACCAAACTCCCCTCCCCACGCTGTGTTTCCTGGTGGTGGATAGGGCGGGCGGGTGGGTGGGTAGGAGTCCCAGAGTCGTGGGCACAGCATTGGAGCCTATATAAGTTGAGCGGCATATATAACATGATCAATACTATGGCTCCCAACTCCCCTGACTGCGACAACTCCTTAGAGACCTGGGGGAGGGGAGGCGGAGGAGGAGGCTCCCTCGCACCCGTGGGCGCGCCACGGTTCCCTCCAGCACCAACCCCATTATATGCCTCTCTCTCTGCCCTTGTTGCTAAGCTCCTGGTGGGAGGAAGGAGCGACGAACACCGTACATCACCAGGTTATATACCATCTCTCCTACACACACACACACACACACACACACACACAAGATCGGCACGAGTGTATAACTCTCTTCCCTCAATGCTCAAATAGTAATCACACTAGACACATACACACACATGGGGCCACCAGAAGGTAAAATCCCCACCCCGTACAACACAAATAGGTAATTACAGATAGGTAATCAAACACACACACACACACACACACACACACACACACACACACACACACACGTGCGTGGGCGCTATCACCAATCCAGGGATACGGTATTAAGGCAAGAACCACCACGTCCATACCCCACCCTCGAACCACACTGGCCACGTATGACAAGCACCCCCACTTGGGTTCAGGCAATCCACGTACGATGCCACCATCTGGGAGGGAGAGGAGGGGGAGCTTATTAAAAAAGAGGAACCAAGCTCTTCCCTCCCTCGCCCAACACCCTCCTTCCGACATATACAACCCTAATAACAACATCGCCAGGTAGAATTCCCCCGGGGGAATGTCTTCCGCGGGGACATAATTGCATAGTAATTACAGCTGGGAGCAGGGAGGTGGGCTCGGCACTCTGGGAGATTGTCCTGCAGTAACGTGACCCACCTGGGTCGAGTCCGTGCCATGGGTGGCAGGCGCTCCCATACAACACCTCACTCACTCTCCCTCAATGGATTTCTGGCATAATCATGAAGCATTATCACAATCTCGAACGCCAAACTTAAATACCATCAAGTCAAAAGAAATGTTTCAAAATGTCTCCTAAATTCATCATACCTTAAGTTACAAAAAATGATAAAAATGTTCCCTAAAATCACATATAAACGGATGAAGAGCGAGTATCAATACCTGAGCCAAATTTGGGTAACACGAAAAGTGGTAGTACATGAGTGTACATGCTGAGAGCGAGCAAGTACTTGAGTGTACATACAATCAGGGGGACAAGTCTCAGATCAAAACGTACATACAAAGTTGAGTTGGAATACCTGACCTAAGTGTATGTATAACGAAAACTTTTAGTGCCTCACGAAAGTGTAGGCACAATTTCACTCATGATTCTGTCGTACCAAAACGGAAAAACAAAATGGTGTTTCATAACTATACAACATATGTTGTGGAGACGTAACTGGACCTGCTAACATGTGTCGCGTTTTCCATCTCATCAAATTCCTGTTACGCTACGGGAGACACGCGAAAAGAAAATGGAAATAAGGCGCATAACAAGAGACGCACATCATTTGTTTTGCAGATCAGAACAAACGTTTGGCAACCAGCGAGATGTACTCGTCACACGACCCAGGAATCTACAAGCTGCATTTCAGAGGATGGGAACCGCGTCTCCCCGACGCAAGATAAGTACACAAACACAAATTTTATTCATGAATATGCAAATCCCACACGACGCCCCCGGAGACACGGGAACCGAACATAATTCTAGACGTCTAGATGTGTACTGGTATAGAAAGGAAAACGGTAGCTCATGTGTGGCTCACAGAATGGAAATGTGCTGAACTGTAAAAAATAAGGGAAGAGACACACAGAAGTGGCGAGAAGATTAGCAATATCTACACAGGTTTATTTCATCCTCAAATACGTCAAACATCAATGAGACGCTGGTAAGAATAGAAAAAGCTATTAAAATTTCAATAGTGGAAGACATAGTCATCATACAATTCAATTGAGAAGAAAAGAGAGACTGAATTACTGAAGATGTATGGCCCCATATTGCATGATATACATGCGTCAAGACACACTGTACCCACAGAACAATCAGAAAATAACATCATCTCTTTCGTAAATGATGACAACACTACAACCCTCCCGTGGTGTACCTGATAGCGCTGCTGACCATGAAGCATTCACGGGCAGCCCGGGGTCAAGCGCACGGGCTCGAATCCTGGTTGCAGTAAGTCGGTCTACAATCAACCCAGCTCTTCATCCTTCCCTACGAGGATGGTCAATAAACTGGATACCTGGCTCAAGCTAGGATATATATGTGTTATATATATATATATATATATATATATATATATATATATATATATATATATATATATATATATATATATATATATACCTCGCAAACGCGGGAGACAGCGACAAAGTATAAAAAAAAAAAAAAAAAAAAATATATATATATATATATATATATATATATATATATATATATATATATATATATATATATATATATATATATATATATGGATCAGGTGTTTGCTTTGAAGAATGTATGTGAGAAATACTTAGAAAAGCAAATGGATTTGTATGTAGCATTTATGGATCTGGAGAAGGCATATGATAGAGTTGATAGAGATGCTCTGTGGAAGGTATTAAGAATATATGGTGTGGGAGGCAAGTTGTTAGAAGCAGTGAAAAGTTTTTATCGAGGATGTAAGGCATGTGTACGTGTAGGAAGAGAGGAAAGTGATTGGTTCTCAGTGAATGTAGGTTTGCGGCAGGGGTGTGTGATGTCTCCATGGTTGTTTAATTTGTTTATGGATGGGGTTGTTAGGGAGGTAAATGCAAGAGTCTTGGAAAGAGGGGCAAGTATGAAGTCTGTTGGGGATGAGAGAGCTTGGGAAGTGAGTCAGTTGTTGTTCGCTGATGATACAGCGCTGGTGGCGGATTCATGTGAGAAACTGCAGAAGCTGGTGACGGAGTTTGGTAAAGTGTGTGGAAGAAGAAAGTTAAGAGTAAATGTGAATAAGAGCAAGGTTATTAGGTACAGTAGGGTTGAGGGTCAAGTCAATTGGGAGGTGAGTTTGAATGGTGAAAAACTGGAGGAAGTGAAGTGTTTTAGATATCTGGGAGTGGATCTGTCAGCGGATGGAACCATGGAAGCGGAAGTGGATCATAGGGTGGGGGAGGGGGCGAAAATTTTGGGAGCCTTGAAAAATGTGTGGAAGTCGAGAACATTATCCCGGAAAGCAAAAATGGGTATGTTTGAAGGAATAGTAGTTCCAACAATGTTGTATGGTTGCGAGGCGTGGGCTATGGATAGAGTTGTGCGCAGGAGGATGGATGTGCTGGAAATGAGATGTTTGAGGACAATGTGTGGTGTGAGGTGGTTTGATCGAGTAAGTAACGTAAGGGTAAGAGAGATGTGTGGAAATAAAAAGAGCGTGGTTGAGAGAGCAGAAGAGGGTGTTTTGAAATGGTTTGGGCACATGGAGAGAATGAGTGAGGAAAGATTGACCAAGAGGATATATGTGTCGGAGGTGGAGGGAACGAGGAGAAGAGGGAGACCAAATTGGAGGTGGAAAGATGGAGTGAAAAGGATTTTGTGTGATCGGGGCCTGAACATGCAGGAGGGTGAAAGGAGGGCAAGGAATAGAGTGAATTGGAGCGATGTGGTATACAGGGGTTGACGTGCTGTCAGTGGATTGAATCAAGGCATGTGAAGCGTCCGGGGTAAACCATGGAAAGCTGTGTAGGTATGTATATTTCCGTGTGTTGACGTGTGTATGTACATGTGTATGGGGGGGGTTGGGCCATTTCTTTCGTCTGTTTCCATATATATATATATATGAAATGTATAGGTATGTACATGTGGTGTGTGGGCGTTTATGTATATACATATGTACGTGGGTGGGTTGGGCGATTCCTCGTCTGTTTCCTTGCGCTATCTCGTTGACGCGGGAGACGGCGATTAAGTATAATAAACATAAATACAAATATATATATATATATATATATATATATATATATATATATATATATATATATATATATATATATATATATATAGCGTTAATCAGATGGCCTTGACTAGGGCATTCAGTTACGAGTCTCGGCTAACATAAATAACAAAACATACAGTATTATCCTACTCGACAAAATCATACACCCACTAAACGCAGCTGTGGGATCAGCGAATACACCCACCGCTGTACGACTCACGCAGCAGTAAAGGAGTAATATCGGGCGGGTGTTGGGGGCCTCCTGCAGGAGGAGGAGGAGGAGGAGGCAGGTGGCGGTAATGGCGCGCCCGGCCGCCCGCGCTTCACTTATTGTTCACACTGTCCCACACATACTCACGCCACAACACCTCTCCTCTCTCTCTCTCTCTCTCTCGATACCCAAACAGCCCCCCCGAACCATCACCAGCAATATGCCAATCAAGCGTTTATTGAATGTCAGCATCTTGTCTTGCCACTCGTTAACAAAACAAAGACGATCAAAATTAACGAACGATCAACGAGACATACGAAAAAACGGTCAGTTTCTGTCCGTCAATGAGAGAGAGAGAGAGAGAGAGAGAGAGAGAGAGAGAGAGAGAGAGAGAGAGAGAGAGAGAGAGAGAGAGAGAGAGAGAGAGAGATTAAGAGCAGTGGTTTCCTGCAGGGGATCATGGCAACTGCAGTGGGAGGGGGTTGGTCGTGTGGGAGGTTGGGAGGGAGGGAGACAGCAGCAGCAGTAGCAGCATCAGCAGGGAACAATGCGGGCTAGGCCGCCGCAGCAGCTAACTCACTCACGGCCCGGATGGATGCTGGCTGCCGTCGCTGACCGGCCTCACCTCACCTCACACACCGGGCGTTCTCATTCCACAGGAGAAATCAGCAACCACGAAACATCTTAGACAATGAACATTACATAATAAAAAAAAGTAGCGGAAACATTTTAATTTTAGCGGAAATCTTTCTCTTACAGGAAATTCTATCTATGACTTTGACAGTAGACAAACGAGCCTTCAGTGATATCACTACAGGTGTTTCCTCAAGGTAGTGTGTGTGTGGGGAGAGCAGTGGCTGTCTAGTTCTCTCAGATACGTTGTGACAGCGGCCCGCATCCCACACCACCACTACTGCCACCGCTGGCAGTGCGGGTGAGTGGGTGGGTGGTGAGTGACCTGTGTTCTCCCCACCAGATATGTCATCACCAACAGTGAGGGAGGGAGAAGAGACCAGGATATGACATCACCAACAGTGAGGGAGGGAGAAGAGACGGCGGGGTGGTGAGTGAGGGAGTGTGTTCGCCCCACCAGACATGTCATCACCAACAGTGAGGGAGGGAGAAGAGACGGCGGGGTGGTGAGTGAGGGAGTGTGTTCGCCCCACCAGACATGTCATCACCAACAGTGAGGGAGGGAGGAGAGACGGTGGGGGAGAGTGTTCGCCTCACCAGACATGTCACCACCATCTTATTCAATTAAAAGAAAACGGAGAACAACCTCCAGTCCGTGACGCCAATGGCGCTCACCGTCAGCCGTGTTGCCGGATGTCTCCGTTGCTGCGCTACATCACGCCGAGCACCGCCAGCCCGGGCAGGCACTTGGGCGTTACTTTCGTGACAACATTCAATTCTTCTTCCTTTCAAAATTCTCGGTTCATATCCGTTCAAAATACGGCCACAGGGATGTGACGAGGTCTGTCACTTCTGGCATTAAAATGGTTAAGGTCCGGATGGTAAATGGACTATCCTTACGTAATATATACGAACTATTAAGTAGGAGACTCGCCCTTCGTAATATGTACGAGAGATCACGTGCGTGTCTGTTTGCGCCAAAACTGGATGTCACGTATATATTCACTACCAAAAGAGGAAGCCTGTGATTGGCAAAACATAAGCTGGGGAAGATTAAATCAGGAGATCTAGAAATACACACACACACACACACACACACACACACACACACACACACACACACTGGTTCCTCTTGATTTATGGCAATGACTAACTAGAAGGTTTGGACTCATGCCTGAATACGTGTGTGAATGATGCCAAGGCCACGATGGAATTATAAAGTGGTGAGGATTGCATCAACATACAAGGGGACTGAGGCAAAACTCCAAAGCTGGTTTGATGAAAGAGTGGCGACGTTCAACCCCTGTATATATATATATATATATTTTTTTTTTTTTTTGCCGCTGTCTCCCGCGTTTGCGAGGTAGCCTTGCGTTACCATATATATATATATATATATATATATATATATATATATATATATATATATATATATATATATATATATATATATATATATATATGTCAAGTAATGAGGATATGATACTGTGAGGGAACGCCTTGATACGATTATTATACACCACAAAGTATCCTGCAGGAATCTGTGTGTGTGTGGAGGGGACTTGGGAGTTGACACTGAGCCAGACGTGTCGCCCGAGAATCTACATCATATGAACAGCTAAGGAGACCATCGACTGTCTGCTAGTAAGTATTAGAAGAGCACAGAAGTATGTGCGTGAGGAGATACTCAGCAAAGCTTATTCATATCTTACATCAGGCCAAAACTAGTTTACGTTCCTCATATGAGGACAAAGATAGTGAAGGTCAAGAGAAGGCCAATAAAAATGGAGCCAGAATGAAGACAGCTGAGTTATAAAAGGGAAAAGCTTGAGGCCTTCAATTCTGGCCCAACATGAAAGAAAAATGAGCGAGGGGTGACCTCATCACAGCCTGGAAAATGTTGTGTGAAAAGTTCCTTGAAAGTTGCAAGGACATAATGACCAGAGGCCAGAACAAGAAACTGAGGAAGAAACTTTCGACCAGTGAATAAATGGAATAAACTGTCGGAGGATATCGTCAACGCGGACAGCAGACAGGCGTCTAAAAAGCTGTGTGGCAGTAGAGATGGTTCAATGGATAGGAACCCACGAGTAGAAACTCCCTCCCCATACAGTACAAATACGTAATCACACACACACACACCACATGAATCATGGTAAGACAGCCATTCCCGCTTTCAGGTACTTTCATCTGCCCTACTTTGGAAGAGACATAAAGGTTGAGAAGTTCACACTTCCTCCTCTTACATAACATCCGCGGGTGTCGCTGGTGGGCCTATAAGACCATCTGGTCCTACGTTACAGTCCCCCATCAGGGAAGGATAGGAGTGACTGGGTTGCCACCAGCACCAGCTGGCTCAGCGGTACACAGGTCCTCCAGCACCAGCTGGCTCAGCGGTACAGGTCCTCCAGCACCAGCGGCAACAGCTGGTAGCGGCTCTCCGGTTTAAACTCACAAGTCCAGCCAGGCGCCACTTGAGCCGTCTTTCACCGAGGCTATATTGACAATAACTTGAGCGAGGCCGGATGTTACGCCGCTGCACCGTGCCTCACCCCGCACGACACGTTTCTCGCCACTCATCCAGTCTCGGGGACTCGCTCTTAATACACACTCCACCACAACCCTGGACTTCTAAAACGTACAAAAATACCTCGAGATCAATCAAAACTGGTTCGTCTGGGACACTAGAAGGACCTCAGTCTCATTCTCCCAGTTCCTTCCTCTTGCTCAACCTCTTTTACCTTGTCTGCCTGTGTCACTCGACCTTCCCCACCTCACCCAGCACCACCCTTTCATCACCACCTCTCCCGTCCTTCCACAGACTGACTCTCTTTCCCCACTACTCTCACTGCCTCCTCTCCCTTTCAGAGCCTGGCCATTGTCAAGTGAGGCAGTTAGCTGTGTACCGATGTTTCCCTCCCGCTGACCACCTTTTCAGTTCAAAAGGAAATACTATTTCTGCCTTTCGGTCCGGCCACGACTATGCCTGAGCACACCCACCTCAGCCTAGCTACAGCTCAGCTTAAAGTGACCATGCCCTTGGCCATCAGCAGGTGCTGGCTGCCGCCATCACCATGAGCCTACAGACCGTGCTGGGGCCACATGTTGTGGCACCCCACACCCCCCCCCCCCCCGTTACCCCCATCACTGCCGCCTGTGAGAGAGATGCAGCCTCCAATCTCGTTTAAAATCGATACCAACAGTGGTGGAGGCGGAGTCCACACGCCAGCGCCGACCTCGCCTGATAACGCATGATGCTGACAGCGGCGGGCTGAGCGGGGCGGGCGGCGCCCTGGGCCCCGCTGGTCTGGGAGGCACGTTAGCGGGGGGGGGGCACAGGAGAGCTGGAGGCGGGACCTGGCCACGCCGTCACTACGACCATCCTAGCACAAAGACGCCACCTGGATGGAGCATAAACCAACAGGAGAGAAAATGTGACGAAAAAGGGGAAGGAAAAATGATGAAGAAAACTGTTAGGAATGGTGAATAAAACTTTGATATCAAACAGAACGGAGCGACAGCTTCACACATCTCCATGACTTCAGAAATGTGACCAAAGAAAAAAAAGAAAAAGAGGAGCATTCGACGCGATTATTTGAAATATGTCACCGCTGACGTCAAAACCAATGACGATGGTCAGTCTTCTGAATGGTTAGAGTGGCGACGGAGAGTGAGGATCATACGATGCTCCTCGAGGTGACTAGCGGCAGCCTCTGTGAACTCCTCACCCGTGAGTGCGCTGGTGGGACTCCGAGAGCAGCAGACTTTGCGGCTGACAATCCTTCCGACACAGAGCCTCCTCCACCATCTCGAGCAACCTACTTATGCAAGTAACGTGTTCTCCTGTCATTGACCTGGCATTATTCACATCTCGAACAGCGCTTGCAACCTCCCACGGGCAGGCAAGCTGGCATCTCTGGCATCCATACGTAATCCCTACGATAGACATGCGTCCCATGGGCGAGAGGCAATGATGGATGACGATATGCTCCTCGTCAGGGACATGTGGGATTGCGATACACGGACGCGACCTGACCCCTCCAGCACTCACTCCCGATACACAGTGACCTTACGCATCTCCTCGGTACGTTTCCCTCCTTGTATTTTTCAACATTCCCGGGGAATATGTTGCCAAGAGAACAATACTCTCTTCCCCAAGACGACTCAGTGGCTCCTCAACGTCACTCCACACCCGTCCGGCCCTCTCCACACACCATCATCCTCCCGCTCCTTCTCTTGCGTAACCTCCAACCTCCAGTCAGACATATCCTCCCACTACACACATTTCACTTTCATCTCTCTCTCTCTCTCTCTCTCTCTCTCTCTCTCTCTCTCTCTCTCTCTCTCTCTCTCTGTATATATATATATATATATATATATATATATATATATATATATATATATATATATATATATATATATAAATCCTTCACCTCTTAAAGTGAGACAACAAATTTATGCGCATCTCATAACGTCGATCTAGAATTAGAGCGAATTCATGAGGAGAGAGAGAGAGAGAGAGAGAGAGAGAGAGAGAGAGAGAGAGAGAGAGAGAGAGAGAGAGAGAGAGAGAGAGAGAGAGAGAGCAGAGACTGCTCTGTTGCTGCCTTGGGTGTTCATAACAAAGAGCGAGAGGAGAGGGAAAGAGAGAGCAGCAGCTATCCTGCTATGTTTCTGCCTTGCGTGTCTACCACTTTCCACAGACTCATGGAGAACCAAGCTCTTTTGTCATTCTATATATATATATATATATATATATATATATATATATATATATATATATATATATATATATATCCTATCATTCCATGTCATCTATCTCGATCATTTCAACCCTGAGTCTCATCTTCTGGGGACATCTGACACATGTCTAAGGTATACAGAGACAGAACAATGACAGGGGACCTCGGCCGCGTCTGTCACAGTAGAGAGTTCCTGAGAGGCAAGTGTGGACACGCTGGCAACAAAAGGTGTGTCATAATGGGGCCCGGGAGCGAGGAACGTCCGCGATGCATCTTATATGTCTCGACCCCTCCCTCCACCTTCCCCACCACGGGGAGGCTGCAAAGGTCAGCTGGAGGTCACCCTTGCACTCTACAAGGTCCCGTCGCTAACAACATTCACGGGCAGTTGCGTTCTCCCCCTCACCCTCACTCACGGAGAGCATACAGTTGACCTTGAGGGTTGGTGTGTAGCATGGTGGGTGTATCGTAAGTACCGTAGTACACTGTGGGTCTTACATCTTGGAAACAGCAGTATATCGTGGGTACCGTAGTACACAGGGGGTATCGTCTTACATCGTGGGTACCGTAGTACACTATGGGCATCGTAGTACATTGTGGGTATCGTCTTACATCGTGGGAACTACAGTACATCGGGGGGTATCGTAGTACATCTTGGGTACCGCCTTACACCGTGGGTACCGCCTTACACCGTGGGTACCGCCTTACACCGTGGGGATCGTACTGTTTATAAAGGCTTGCAGACTCTGGCCACAAATCATTCATCATCATTTGCTTTTTATTCCCGAGGTAAACTGGTGGGCCGGATTTTGTGGAACAAATGCCAGTGTTTACAGTGATCTATGATGCAGACATGACCAGACATACAGTATCACCCCTCGTAATTCATATGTCCTTGTACTCGTGTTGTGATGTGGATAACATGATCTTCTCGTATGTGACTACCACATGAGGCATTGCCCTCGTAATTCACATGTCCTTGTTTTCATGTGTTGTGACGTGGATAACATGATCTTCTCGTATGTGACTACCACATGAGGCATTACCCTCGTAATTCACATGTCCTTGTTTTCATGTGTTGTGACGTGGATAACATGATCTTCTCGTATGTGACTACCACATGAGGCATTACCCTCGTAATTCACATGTCCTTGTTTTCATGTGTTGTGACGTGGATAACATGATCTTCTCGTATGTGACTACCACATGAGGCAGAACACAGGCTGAAGTTCCTCATGAAGTAAGCATGAAACTGGGCGAGGTCCTGAATTACGTGCTCTACACTGAAACATAAGCAACAGGGGAAATCAATCTGAATGCCCGACTCTTAGAAATACAGGCAACCCCACACTGATCATCTCGTGTAGGTACGTCTAACAGAGGCAATACTCCGTGGAAAAGAGAGAGAGAGAGAGAGAGAGAGAGAGAGAGAGAGAGAGAGAGAGAGAGAGAGAGAGAGAGAGAGAGAGAGAGAGAGAGACGACTTCTGGGCAAATGAACATTCCGCAGTCATGTTTACCAATATCTGGGGAGGAAGGCTCGGTCGAGTGACGTCAGTCGTGCTCTTCTACGTCCGCGATAGGTCAGAGATGCCACCTTAAAAGTTTCATAACGCGGCGTCCATCACAGCAGAGGAACGAGTCCAGCCGCGTTGTTTCGGGTCTTCGCTCCTAAACCTTCATTGGGGGAGAGAGAGAGAGAGAGAGAGAGAGAGAGAGAGAGAGAGAGAGAGAGAGAGAGAGAGAGAGAGAGAGAGATCAGATACCTGAAGATTACTCTCATACCTGGGAGGTGTACTGGGTAAGATGCTTTAAAACAACACGATGCAAGACGTGTCATCTTGGCACTATGTAAGGGCATGTTTCGCACTACGCAGTGTATGTACATGGGTGACGATGTGCGACGGTGTAGTGGACGTATGTATACAGAAGGGAACATTCACACGTAAGAGAGAGAGGCAGGCGCGTTGTTGGGGATGCCTCTCACATCAGCATAGAACCCATACAATTCCCCTGGGTTACTGCTGATCACAGTACACGAACGAGGAAGTGATGCCGCCGCTTCCCGCATGATCCAATTACTGGCTGAGCGATGCGGCCGGCGCTACTACGCCTCCACTTCAGCCCTCGGCCCACCTGCCTCGTGTGACCTCTACAGCAACTCCCTCACGTGCCGTCATAATCCACACACACACACACACACACACACACACACACTCTCACCACCTACATACCCCGGCCCACCATCTTACCCACTGGTCCCAACCACCTTTACGACCAACAACGCGTCCCTTCCTCCCACCTGCATTAACATATGCCAGCCCCTACCACCTGCACCACTATCCAGTGGTCTCCCACTACAACATAAGGAACTGCCTCCCTCCCCACTCCTTTCCCACCGAGTGTTCCCTGCTACCAGCAACACCTACACAGAACAACTCACTCACTCACTCCTAATCAGGCCGGGATCAACCGTACCTTCACATAAAACCAATGAAGTAGTAAACAAAAATCATAACTACTGCGCACATACCCCATCGGCAGTGCCATCCACAACACTGGCCTTCACCTCACCGTCCATCAATACAAAGAACGGGAAGAAAAATCTGGCACACACACACACACACACACACACACACACACGCACACACACACACACACACGCACACACACACACACACACGCACAGAGCGGTGTCCACGTGAGGAACCATAACATAAAGAGGAGCTAGTGAAGCCAAACTGGTGGAGGCCGTACACACTCCTGCCCCGGCACGCGGAACCCCTCTCCCCCACCATTACCATCATCAGGTGACGGACGGAGGGCCAAAGCCATAGGCTAAAGGGGAACTGACAGGGAGGATGGAAGGAAGGAGGAGGAGGTGGTGGAGGATAGAATGGATGGAAGAGACACAGCACAGAGAATAGGAAGTGTGATAACAAGGTAGTTAAGGAAACGGGAGAGAGAGAGAGAGAGAGAGAGAGAGAGAGAGAGAGAGAGAGAGAGAGAGAGAGAGAGAGAGAGAGAGAGAGAGAGTCAGGGCTAATGAGTGAAAACGGTGCTAGTAAATTGCTACAAACAGAAGAGAAGTAAGAAGAAACCAATACAGGGAACTTGTATGTTTCCTTGCAACTTCTCGTTTTCCTCGCCGTCTCTCGTTTTCCTCAGTGCCTTTCGTTTTCTATGCTGCCTGTCGTTTTCCTTCTCCCCTCTCGTTTTCCTCCCTGCCTTTCCATTTCTTCGTTGCCCGTCATTATCCTTCTCACCTCTCGTTTTCCTCACTACATCCTTTTCTTCGCTGCCGCTCGTTTTCGACGTAACCTCCAGTTTTCCAGGGACCTACCGTCTTCCTCGACGCCTCCTCTCGTTTTCTCCGTTGCTTCTCTCTCTCTCTCAACCTGCAGTCAACGCCTCAAAAGGGAAGCCATGCAAAGTTCGATGGGACAAGTTGCACAAAGACATCACCCCTCGCGTTGTGAGGACCACCGTACGACCCTTCGAATATGACGGTACGACCCTTGGGTACGATGACGGGTCTTTCAAGCCCTTAATAAATGAGGTTAAGGGCCAGGCCATCGTAGGGGAGAGTCGTACCGTCGCATTCATGGCTCGTACCACCACGACGGCGCATGGTTCGACCACCGGGGATCGTGGGGTTCAGTCATGAAGAGTGATGGTGTCGGATTATTATATGCTCTGCCTGGGACGGCTCGGGAGGATGCGCCACTTGGCCACTCCACTCCCACTCCCACGTGTCTGGCTCACACACACACACACACACACACACACACACACACACACACACAAACCAGGAAATCGCGAATGCCTGCAGTGAACACAAACGTCTGAAAGGTTCTATGATGGTAAAGAAAGTCCAAGAGATGAGGATCTCACGCGTGCACAACTCACAACCCCGTGCCTGCGCAAATCACCAACTGCAATAAGAATTTACACACACACAAACATACAAATGACTGCGAGTATTCGCGCCGAGCATCTCCCCTCATTAGCTCTCATCTTTCTACCGTCATCAGCTCTCACCTTCAGTCGCCAGCGACAGGCGGAAGACACAACAAAATCAGCCTTTAAAATAAGTGATTCATAATTCCATTTTTCAAAATTCTACATAAAGCAAAATACAGACGACAGGAAGCACGTCGTGAAAAGATGTTTTCA
Source organism: Panulirus ornatus (assembly GCF_036320965.1). Taxonomy (NCBI): domain Eukaryota; kingdom Metazoa; phylum Arthropoda; class Malacostraca; order Decapoda; family Palinuridae; genus Panulirus; species Panulirus ornatus. The sequence continues at coordinate 21,699,731 of NC_092245.1, forward strand.
TGGCTATACAATCTGAGGGCAAGTGTGTAAAGCCGAGCGAACGAAACATGAAAAGGAGTAAGTACACAGCACAAGGCCAACGTGGACAAAGGGAAGATGAGAGACTTAACCGACCATCACAACACACCACGCTCTTCCAGCTAAAACTGGTGCCAATCCAGTACCTTCCAGCATCACAACACACCACGCTCTTCCAGCCAAAACTGGTGCCCATCCAGTACCTTCCAGTATCACAACACACCACGCTCTTCCAGCTACAACTGGAGCCCATCCAGTACCTTCCAGCATCACAACACACAACGTTCTTCCAGCCAAAACTGGGGCCCATCCAGTACCTTCCAGCATCACAACACACCACGCTCTTCCAGCCACAACTGGTGCCCATCCAGTACCTTCCTGCATCACAGCACTCCACGCTCTTCCAGCCACAACTGGTGCCCTTCCAGTACCTTCCTGCATCACAACAAACTACGCTCATCCAGCCAAAACTGGGGCCCAACCAGTACCTTCCAGCATCACAACACACCACGCTCTTCCAGCCACAACTGGTGCCCATCCAGTACCTTCCAGCATCACAACACACCACGCTCTTCCAGCCACAACTGGTGCCCATCCAGTACCTTCCAGCATCACAACACACCACGCTCTTCCAGCCAAAACTGGGGCCCAACCAGTACCTTCCAGCACCACAACACACCACGCTCTTCCAGCCACAACTGGTGCCCATCCAGTACCTTCCAGCATCACAACACACCACGCTCTTCCAGCCACAACTGGTGCCCATCTAGTACCTTCCTGCATCACAACAAACTACGCTCATCCAGCCAAAACTGGGGCCCATCCAGTACCTTCCAGCATCACAACACACCACGCTCTTCCAGCCACAACTGGTGCCCATCCAGTACCTTCCAGCACCACAACACACCACGCTCTTCCAGCCACAACTGGTGCCCATCCAGTACCTTCCAGCACCACAACACACCACGCTCTTCCAGCCACAACTGGTGCCCATCCAGTACCTTCCAGCATCACAACACACCACGCTCTTCCAGCTACAACTGGAGCCCATCCAGTACCTTCCAGCATCACAACACACCACGCTCTTCCAGCTACAACTGGAGCCCATCCAGTACCTTCCAGCATCACAACACACCACGCTCTTCCAGCTACAACTGGAGCCCATCCAGTACCTTCCAGCACCACAACACACCACGCTCTTCCAGCCACAACTGGTGCCCATCCAGTACCTTCCAGCATCACAACACACCACGCTCTTCCAGCCAAAACTGGGGCCCAACCAGTACCTTCCAGCATCACAACACACAACGTTCTTCCAGCCAAAACTGGGGCCCAACCAGTACCTTCCAGCATCACAACACACCACGCTCTTCCAGCTACAACTGGAGCCCATCCAGTACCTTCCAGCACCACAACACACCACGCTCTTCCAGCTACAACTGGAGCCCATCCAGTACCTTCCAGCATCACAACACACCACGCTCTTCCAGCTACAACTGGAGCCCATCCAGTACCTTCCTGCATCACAACAAACTACGCTCATCCAGCCAAAACTGGGGCCCAACCAGTACCTTCCAGCATCACAACACACAACGTTCTTCCAGCCAAAACTGGGGCCCAACCAGTACCTTCCAGCATCACAACACACCACGCTCTTCCAGCCACAACTGGTGCCCATCCAGTACCTTCCAGCATCACAACACACAACGTTCTATATATATATATATATTTTTTTTTTATTTATTTTGCTTTGTCGCTGTCTCCCGCGTTTGCGAGGTAGTGCAAGATACATGAGATGTCCCTGATTAGGGTATTCAAAACTCCGTCGGGCCGTCTGAATTAGCACACAAAACAAAGACACTCTCCACAGAGCAGAAAGAGATACGTGGTCGAGCAGAAAGTGTGTCTCCCGCCCAACTGTCTTATGATCAATACCACTTTAGAAGATTATCGCCGGTGGATTAATGGGGAGCCAGAGGGTGGGGAGTGGGGGCTGCGTGCGATCTGCTGGGTCAGGGGTACAGCTGGATGGATAACGGATGGTGAGTGAGCGGTGACAGATGAAGATGCTTTGTTAAGGTGATACCTCACTGACGGGGACGGTATGGTTGCGGTCAGGCGGTCGTCCCCTGGACGTTGGCCTCGTTGACGGGGACGGTATGGCTGCGGTCAGGCGGCCGTCCCCTGGACGTTGGCCTCGTTGACGGGGACGGTATGGCTGCTGTCAGGCGGCCGTCCCCTGGACGTTGGCCTCGTTGACGGGGACGGTATGGCTGCGGTCAGGCGGCCGTCCCCTGGACGTTGGCCTCGTTGACGGGGACGGTAAGGCTGCGGTCACGCGGCCGTCCCCTGGACGTTGGCCTCGTTAACGGGGACGGTATGGCTGCGGTCAGGCGGCCGTCCCCTGGACGTTGGCCTCGTTGACGGGGACGGTCTGGCTGCTGTCAGGCGGCCGTCCCCTGGACGTTGGCCTCGTTAACGGGGACGGTATGGCTGCGGTCAGGCGGCCGTCCCCTGGACGTTGGCCTCGTTGACGGGGACGGTAAGGCTGCGGTCAGGCGGCCGTCCCCTAGACGTTAGGCCTGATGACGGGGACGGTATGGCTGCTGTCAGGCGGCCGTCCCCTGGACGTTGGCCTCGTTGACGGGGACGGTAAGGCTGCGGTCAGGCGGCCGTCCCCTAGACGTTAGGCCTGATGACGGGGACGGTATGGTTGCGGTCAGGCGGCCGTCCCCTAGACGTTAGGCCTGATGACGGGGACGGTATGGTTGCGGTCAGGCGGCCGTCCCCTGGACGTTGGCCTCGTTGACGGGGACGGTAAGGCTGCGGTCAGGCGGCCGTCCCCTGGACGTTGGCCTCGTTGACGGGGACGGTAAGGCTGCGGTCAGGCGGCCGTCCCCTGGACGTTGGCCTCGTTGACGGGGACGGTAAGGCTGCGGTCAGGCGGCCGTCCCCTGGACGTTGGCCTCGTTGACGGGGACGGTATGGCTGCTGTCAGGCGGCCGTCCCCTGGACGTTGGCCTCGTTGACGGGGACGGTATGGCTGCTGTCAGGCGGCCGTCCCCTGGACGTTGGCCTCGTTGACGGGGACGGTAAGGCTGCGGTCAGGCGGCCGTCCCCTGGACGTTGGCCTCGTTGACGGGGACGGTATGGCTGCTGTCAGGCGGCCGTCCCCTGGACGTTGGCCTCGTTGACGGGGACGGTATGGCTGCTGTCAGGCGGCCGTCCCCTGGACGTTGGCCTCGTTAACGGGGACGGTATGGCTGCTGTCAGGCGGCCGTCCCCTGGACGTTGGCCTCGTTAACGGGGACGGTATGGCTGCTGTCAGGCGGCCGTCCCCTGGACGTTGGCCTCGTTGACGGGGACGGTAAGGCTGCGGTCAGGCGGCCGTCCCCTGGACGTTGGCCTCGTTGACGGGGACGGTAAGGCTGCGGTCAGGCGGCCGTCCCCTGGACGTTGGCCTCGTTAACGGGGACGGTATGGTTGCGGTCAGGCGGCCGTCCCCTGGACGTTGGCCTCGTTAACGGGGACGGTATGGCTGCGGTCAGGCGGCCGTCCCCTGGACGTTGGCCTCGTTAACGGGGACGGTATGGCTGCTGTCAGGCGGCCGTCCCCTAGACGTTGGCCTCGTTAACGGGGACGGTATGGCTGCGGTCAGGCGGCCGTCCCCTGGACGTTGGCCTCGTTGACGGGGACGGTAAGGCTGCGGTCAGGCGGCCGTCCCCTGGACGTTGGCCTCGTTGACGGGGACGGTATGGTTGCGGTCAGGCGGCCGTCCCCTGGACGTTGGCCTCGTTGACGGGGACGGTATGGTTGCGGTCAGGCGGCCGTCCCCTGGACGTTGGCCTCGTTGACGGGGACGGTATGGTTGCGGTCAGGCGGCCGTCCCCTGGACGTTGGCCTCGTTAACGGGGACGGTATGGCTGCTGTCAGGCGGCCGTCCCCTGGACGTTGGCCTCGTTGACGGGGACGGTATGGCTGCTGTCAGGCGGCCGTCCCCTGGACGTTGGCCTCGTTAACGGGGACGGTATGGTTGCGGTCAGGCGGCCGTCCCCTGGACGTTGGCCTCGTTGACGGGGACGGTAAGGCTGCGGTCAGGCGGCCGTCCCCTGGACGTTGGCCTCGTTGACGGGGACGGTAAGGCTGCGGTCAGGCGGCCGTCCCCTGGACGTTGGCCTCGTTGACGGGGACGGTAAGGCTGCGGTCAGGCGGCCGTCCCCTGGACGTTGGCCTCGTTAACGGGGACGGTATGGTTGCGGTCAGGCGGCGTCCCCTGGACGTTGGCCTCGTTGACGGGGACGGTATGGCTGCTGTCAGGCGGCCGTCCCCTGGACGTTGGCCTCGTTAACGGGGACGGTATGGCTGCTGTCAGGCGGCCGTCCCCTGGACGTTGGCCTCGTTAACGGGGACGGTATGGCTGCTGTCAGGCGGCCGTCCCCTGGACGTTGGCCTCGTTAACGGGGACGGTATGGTTGCGGTCAGGCGGCCGTCCCCTGGACGTTGGCCTCGTTAACGGGGACGGTATGGTTGCGGTCAGGCGGCCGTCCCCTGGACGTTGGCCTCGTTGACGGGGACGGTAAGGCTGCGGTCAGGCGGCCGTCCCCTGGACGTTGGCCTCGTTGACGGGGACGGTATGGTTGCGGTCAGGCGGCCGTCCCCTGGACGTTGGCCTCGTTAACGGGGACGGTATGGCTGCTGTCAGGCGGCCGTCCCCTGGACGTTGGCCTCGTTGACGGGGACGGTAAGGCTGCGGTCAGGCGGCCGTCCCCTGGACGTTGGCCTCGTTGACGGGGACGGTCTGGCTGCTGTCAGGCGGCCGTCCCCTGGACGTTGGCCTCGTTAACGGGGACGGTATGGCTGCGGTCAGGCGGCCGTCCCCTGGACGTTGGCCTCGTTAACGGGGACGGTATGGCTGCTGTCAGGCGGCCGTCCCCTGGACGTTGGCCTCGTTAACGGGGACGGTATGGCTGCTGTCAGGCGGCCGTCCCCTGGACGTTGGCCTCGTTAACGGGGACGGTATGGCTGCTGTCAGGCGGCCGTCCCCTGGACGTTGGCCTCGTTGACGGGGACGGTATGGTTGCGGTCAGGCGGCCGTCCCCTGGACGTTGGCCTCGTTGACGGGGACGGTATGGCTGCTGTCAGGCGGCCGTCCCCTGGACGTTGGCCCTGATGACGGGGACGGTATGGCTGCTGTCAGGCGGCCGTCCCCTGGACGTTGGCCTCGTTAACGGGGACGGTATGGCTGCTGTCAGGCGGCCGTCCCCTGGACGTTGGCCTCGTTAACGGGGACGGTATGGCTGCTGTCAGGCGGCCGTCCCCTGGACGTTGGCCTCGTTAACGGGGACGGTATGGCTGCTGTCAGGCGGCCGTCCCCTGGACGTTGGCCTCGTTAACGGGGACGGTATGGTTGCGGTCAGGCGGCGTCCCCTGGACGTTGGCCTCGTTGACGGGGACGGTATGGCTGCGGTCAGGCGGCCGTCCCCTGGACGTTGGCCTCGTTAACGGGGACGGTATGGCTGCTGTGCTGTCAGGCGGCCGTCCCCTGGACGTTGGCCTCGTTGACGGGGACGGTCTGGCTGCTGTCAGGCGGCCGTCCCCTAGACGTTAGGCCTGATGACGGGGACGGTATGGTTGCGGTCAGGCGGCCGTCCCCTGGACGTTGGCCTCGTTAACGGGGACGGTATGGCTGCGGTCAGGCGGCCGTCCCCTGGACGTTGGCCTCGTTGACGGGGACGGTAAGGCTGCGGTCACGCGGCCGTCCCCTGGACGTTGGCCTCGTTGACGGGGACGGTAAGGCTGCGGTCAGGCGGCCGTCCCCTGGACGTTGGCCCTGATGACGGGGACGGTATGGTTGCTGTCAGGCGGCCGTCCCCTGGACGTTGGCCTCGTTGACGGGGACGGTATGGCCGCGGTTAGGAAGCCGTCCCCGGATGGTGGGGTTGTTGATGGGGACGGCATAACCGCGGTCAGGAAGGCGCCTCCGGATGGTTTATGAACCACCAGCCTCCTAGGACCCCACCAACACAAACCTACTAAGTGAACTTCCATAAGACACGACCCAGCGCATTTCTGACGGGCGGGCGTACGATGTGCCACTTGCACGTCCATCCGCACGACGATATACAGACATTTCTCTCTCTCTCCCAACACTCATGGTAGAAGCTCTCCCTTAGAGCACTCCCCAAAGAGTCTTTGAGACGCATATCAAATACGTGGAGTTGAACAACGAGAAACATTTACATAAATCACAAGAAAAATGAGATCTGTTCTCTCCAGGTAGCCAGATTCCTTCAGTAGTAAAATAAATCGTATACTTGAATACTTGATGAAGTCTCCAGGGGGTCTTCTACCCCCACAGCACCAGGCTGGGCCCAGGCTGATGGGTTGGGTCGTTGGTCGACCAAGATATTGAAAGACGCAGACCGTAAGCTAATAGCAAGCTTCTCCAGTGAGTCAGCCACAGCCAGGGCATCTGCCAACGTCACCTGCATACCATGCCGCCCACCAAACACGCATTCGTAAACAGAGAGTCAGAGGAAATGTTCGTGGGCGTCAACAGATTCCGGGACTACCCATGCGCACACCACTTCTCTCTTGTCTGCTTCGTGTTACACTGTACCGCACAATATCGACGGCTCTATACATGAAAACAACGTCACTGTAAGCTGTCATATATAGTAAAATACATATAAGACCATAAAAATATTAATCTCAAAACTTTCAGCGACACAAACGTATTAAAATCTCACAAACAGACATGAGCATGGACGAGAAAATGATTGTAGTATACGAAGAAATATATACTGGTAGTTTACTGACTAGAAATTATAAAATATAAAGTTTATAATATCAGTAAGTATACAGTGGTTACAATACTTCGAAACTTTGTAATACACAAAGTCAAAATGACAGTGTGAATACGAAGCCAATTGCAACATCTGCCAAGTATGGTCACACAGCTTAGCAAAATGTGGACACATCGAGCGGGCTGTTCCCAGCGTCCTGACACACACACAAGTATTGATGAGTCTGTGCTAGTATGCATTTACGTACGTATGTATGTAGGTATATACATATGTGTGTGTGTGTGTGTGTGTGTGTGTGTGTGTGTGTGTGTGTGTGTGTGTAATCACATACTTGTACTGTATGGGAAGAGAGTTTTACATTCTTGGGGCCCCATCTCTTTTATGTTCGTAAGCGTGCATACGTCTGTGCGTCTCTCCCGGAATCAAATCAATGGAAGTTGTATGTGTTCTGGGAATGTCCTTGCTAAAGCATTCTATTGTCTTCGGGCGAGACCCACGTTTCGTTGATTGCTTTCAGCGAGTTCTGGAAACACTGGAATAAAACAGGTGGTGAGAGGAAGGGGGAGACGAGGGAGGGAGAGGGGGAGGGAAACTGTAGCTAACAGACAGTACCAAGGTGGCTGTTAATTACAGGGAGACCGTGCCGACACCTGCCGCGGAGGAGGGAACACTCCCGTGCCATAATGGTCACCATCTACAAGATGTCTCCCGCTCTCCTCCTGCGCCTTCGTCATCATACCAGCACCTCAGCTCTTGATCTGCAAGACCCCTCCTCTATACCCATCAGCTTCACTATCTTCCTCAGCCTCCAGACACCGCCCCTGGACCATCCACTCCTCACACCGACCCTCCAGCTTCCTTCAGCCACCAGACGCCCTACCTGGCCACAGCCACACATCACTCCCCCCGTCACCAGAGAACAAGACAAGCCGGGCAACACACGCTCCTACACTCTGGGATAAATCGTGTTTCTCGAAACACCAAATGAGATTACATCTCGGGAAGTGGCGTGGAGGGAGGATGCCTCCTCCATTTATTACGAAACACACACATACAGACACACACACACACCCCTCCCTCCGCCGCCGAGCCCCCACCCGGCTAAGCATGTTACGCGTGGCCCCAAACAAAGTCTTATGAATCAACGTAATGTAATATCCCAACTGTGTGACGCACGAGACACGCCGGGGAGGGCAACTTCCCCCCTATAAATTCATCCCACAGTTTCCGATGTACATTCAGAGACAGGAAAAAGAGGAGGAGGAGGAGAGAGGGTAAAGGGGGATGATTTGGACGATCACAGCCGCCTGATGCACCGCACCGCCATCCCCGCAGGGGAAAGTTAGACAGGACTACAGTAAATGAATCAAGGAAATCCCCCGTCTGCCCCAGCGGCGACCATACCCCTTCCTCCTTACCTCTTCCATACCACTACCGTCCGGCCTGATAGATGGGTCAGCTAAACTGATCGTGAGAACTGGGTCACCCCTGGAACACCGCCGCACACTCCCTCATGCCAACCCCACCTCCCTCCCTCAGTTAACGTGTGTCGGTAGCCATGTCTCTGGACGGAGACGTGGTCTTAATATCAGTACCTACTACCTCCTTCCCCTAGGTCATCTAGTACTCCCTAACCATCCTCCTTTATCCCACCTGCTCACGAGGGATTGCTCGGGGACATTCATTCCCACCCTGGGAATTCTCTCCTGTGTCGTAGTAAGGGCGAGGGAGCGCCCAGCGGTGTCTTGTGTATATATACATAAGGACACGGAACAGATGGCGTCTCCTCAGTGCTATGCCGGTGTAGTGGGAGGACGCTGTGCATGTTCACGGAACGGTAGTTGGTCGCTGATCAAAAGACTGGATCCGAGAAGTGTATAAAACCCATCCGGTTCTATAGAATAGGTCATCACACATTCAAAAATTCATAACAACACAGAATTCCGTTTCAATCATTAGCAAAACAAAAAAAAAATGTACTTGTATTTATTTTCTTTACATTATTATGAATATCACTGAGCCAAAAGGTCAGAGAAGTTCCCACACAAAAGTAACTCACATATCCTGAAATATATATCGTTTTTCCACACTGAATGGCTTCCCTACGTTTACCCCCCTTCACAGTACGACAACTTAACATAGACGGTACGACAGCCTGACGCCGTGTATACAGTGACTTGGCCAGGTTACGACGATTTCAGTCACTGTCCTCAAGCCTTACCTCATCGTACTCCGGGGACTTGAGTCACTCCAGGAAATTCCACGTAGCGAGGCACGTTTACATGAATGGCTCCTGCTAGTTCACAGTGGCGGACCCACGACCTGGCAAGCCACTGCATATGACACATACGTCATGTCACTTCCCCGCCTTCAGTACCTAACACCATTTCCTGCAACTAATTTCCTTATTGACCTAACTCAGTTTTTCGCTCGGTTTCCCATTTTCTCGTTTTCCTTTCAAAAGGTCGTTTTCTTTTTTTTTCTTCTTATCTAAAGCTCTGAGTTACACCCTCAATTCATTCACCAACTTTCATCTGTCTAGTTCGTCCCATCTGTTATCTGTCTTTCCCTCATTGTACCGAATTCTTTCTGTTTCATTTCATTCCATCTCCAAACCTTCCTCCAACGTAGGTATAAGAAAAGAAAAGAAAAATTAATCGCCTTTAAGACTACGGGAAACAATGAGACTCTCAGGAACCCTCCATCCCGCATAGAAAACGATCGCTAACCCGCGGACCATCACTCCTCCTCACATCCCTCCTCCGTGCACCTCACCTCAAATCCGTTGCACCCTCACTTCTCCCCACCACTCCTCCTCTCTCCCACGCCCCAAGCCGGGGTGTGGGAGGGACTGCTACCGCCAACGGTGCTGCCAGGAATGCTGTGTATCCCACGTATTCAATTGTTCACCGCCCGATACTGTGGACTTGTTATCATATAAACTTCAGCCCTGGCGGCGGAGGGGGCTTTGAGCTGGGCATTCACGCCGGTGTATATATAATCAAAACAATTAATCGATTCTTGTAAAATGTGTATATCTGTGTCTTGAAAGCTACAAGGAAGTTATGATAATGATACTCTTTAAAAATGATGCTCGATATGTAAACAGCTTCGTTTTTCTCAGAGAAGTATGAGATCTTATAGCGAGACACGGGATGATACAGCGAAATACGAAGTTAAAACGATACAGCGAGACACGGGGTAAAATACAGCGAGATACGAGGTAACAATACAGCGAGGTACGGGTTACGTGGGGGTCAATTAATTCAATATGGAAATGAAAATCAAAAAAATTGAATTTCAACTTCTGTAATGATCCATTTATAGATGGTAGACATAAACTGTACTTGAAAAACCAATGCTGGAATAATGATATATGATGTGAAATTATGCATGAATATATATATATATATATATATATATATATATATATATATATATATATATATATATATATACAAAGACTTTAGTCTAAACCATGGCGCAATACCTATTGAGTACAAAGGTGTGACCTTTAAGCATGATGGCGTGACCTTTGACCCCGAGACCACTTAAGGGTCAGGTTAAAAGTCAGGCCAATCATACTGAAGGGTCGCAGCGCCGTGCTCAAACGTCGTAACGTCGCGCTCATGGATCGTACCGCCGTGTCGTGACCAAGGAGAGAGCGAGCGAGCAAGGTAGTGAAACAAGGCGGGTGGGATCCGTAGACTATGACCTAAGTCTCGCTGTCCTGCTGGGGTCGTGGACTGGCCGGCGGCGTCGCAACGAGTCACACGCCTCATTAACAACACTCTCTGGAGCCACTTCGCCTCTCCTCAAATCACCAGCTAGTATTAGGGGAATCAAGCACAGACACAAACACAAAAACAAGCACAAAACATATGCGTGTGTACGTCTGCAAATTTTCCCAGGACGCCCATCTTTTGAAAGTGGTCTTAGTGTGATCACGACTTCTTTCCAGAGGTTCCTACAGCAGCCATGGCTGCACTATTTCCAGTAGCAGGGAAAGGCGGACTCGAAGTGAAAAAAGAAATGATCTTTTTACAAGATGGTACTTCCAGTGATTCCAGTACCAGTACAAAAAACAGGTGAGAGTAACATATCAGTGGATGGAATTGGATAAAAGGTACCACCACTACAGCGAACACATACAGCTACAACGGTCACATAAAGCTACAACGAACACATACAGTTACAGCGAACTCCTACAGGTACCACCGGGCACATAAGCATAAAACGGATGCACACAGTTACAGCGGACACGTAAACCCACAACGGAGACACACAGGTACCACGAACTCTTAAAACGTACACCGGACACATAAATCTACAATAGACACTCACAGCCACAATGTACAGATGTGCTAATAAAGCTATGGACATAATTTCTTCAGGGGAATGAACCGTTTCTCCTCAGATGATGGATACAACAGTCCCCTCCTACCACACCGGGTGAGGACGAGCCACAAGCAAGGTCGTGAAGGCGATGATGGTTGGAGGACGCTCATGCTGTCGCCGATAACCTTCTTCCCCTCACCACCAACACCAGCCGACATCCATCACCATCACCACCAAACCACCACCACTTGTGCTACCACTATTCGTCTCATCAATACACTCTCCACCTAACAGATCATGGCACATCGATCAATACACGTTGTTACCCATCCTTACCTCTGCACATGTACACAGAGAAGGCCGTTGGTTATGACATACCTTACCTCCCCCACCGATTGAGACCCCTGGCCACCGAAGAATGAACCTCGTCCTGTTTCATACCAGGAACAATGAACTGGTCGTATTTCCTGGTATCCAAGAGATTTATTTGCTTTAGCAACAGTAGTACATTATGGAGAGTTAATGAGAAGGACGTAATTCTATTTTGCACCGTGCGAACGCTATAGTTAAAATACTAATTAAGGAAGAAGATTTTCCAGGAGTGAATTCGGGTGAGGCAGACAGAGCCCGGTGGCGCCCCTGGGTGAAGCCGAGGCGGAGGGGGAGACAGATGAGACGTCAGCCAGGGATGAGAGGGGATACAAGACGGTGCTCCAGGCTGAGGCACCGCTGTGATACCGGCGGTGGCGGCGGTGGTGGTGGTGATAGTGGCAGGGATACTGGTGATGGTGGTGGCTGTAGTAGTTGTGGTGGGTGAAAATGACGAGTAAAATACAGATGATGATAGCAATAAAGATGATGAAAGTGACGGTGATGACCATGATATGGATGATGATGATGGGTGGGGCTACAGAGACGATGATGATGATATGGATGATGATGATGATGATGATGATGATGATGATGATGATGATGATGATGGGCGGGGCTACAGCGGAACCCCAGGCTGGCCGGACGCGCGGGAGCTGCCCTTCACTCGGACTCTCGGGCTGAGGAATAAAATGTCACGGTGGAACATGGACGCGGGGCCGACGCGCTCAACCTGCTCAGATAAATAAACAAAACGGAATAACGTGTCGAACAGAGGAGGAGGACGAGGAGGCCAGATCACTCTGCCATACTTCTCCCTCTCTCTCTCTCTCTCTCTCTCTCTCTCTCTCTCTCTCTCTCTCTCTCTCTCTCTCTCTCTCTACGGCAAAGAACGCAGTTCCTTTAGTTCCTTTCACAAATATATCTATCTGGCGGCAAAACGCTACAACACCAACACAAAACTCAAATGCTGGGGACTAACAATACGCAGGTTCCCCCCCTCCTAACCCCTCCAGCATAAACACACACAACACATACACACAACCTCTGGCATTCGCTCACTCTTCCCGCACATCACCTTCAACTAAGGACATTTCCACCTCAGCGTACTACACCTATGCTCTGCTTTCCGCCACACGAACAGGAACACTTGAGCTTCGAATCCACTCTCAATTCGGGACGGCCAGACTCTCGCTGAGTGTGAGGTAAGGATAGTGTCTCTCTCTTTGTGGTTCTCGACGAAGTTCCTCAGACGAGGAGAGTGAGGGACTGCTCATACACCCGCCTCAGGGAGCGATCAGGCCCTCACTGTGGCACCCACGAGAACCCAGAGCCATGCCTCCCATCCTCCAGGTGAGAACCCCTGTATTGACTCGTACAGTTGCTAGATCTGCGTCGTGTATGAGACTCCCTATTCCTCTAACACCTAGACGTCTAGAGATCCACGAGGTAAGGTGGCTCCTCTTGCACCATGCCAAGCCCCTAGATGGCTAGATAACCCTGGAAGTTGGGTGCCTAGATAATATACACCGCCATAACTAGGCAATTAATTTGGAAAAACCCGATACTAAAGTACCCAGTAATTTCCTGGTGGGCCGGTCATTAGCTTCCGCTGCTAGCGTCGTCGGGCGCAAAGTGATGACCGAAAACGCCAACCAAAATACCTCCACCCCTCCCAGGAAGCGGAGGGGAGGGTAGGATATATAACTACATGGGGGAGGAGGAGGAGGAGGAGGAGGAGGAGGAGGAGGAGGAGGAGGGAGGGTGGTTCACAGGTATAACTACCGGGGGAGGAGAGGAAAGCGATGAAACTTGGTCATCTCATGAGATATTCCCGAGGGGCAATCCTCCATAACGAAGCAAGCTGGAGAGCCCGTAACTTAAGTCTCTCTCTCTCTCTCTCTCTCTCTCTCTCTCTCTCTCTCTCTCTCTCTCTCTCTCTCTCTCTCTCTCTCTCTCTCCCTCTCTCTCTCTCTCTCTCCGCACGCACACACACACACACACGGATATCCCTCATAAATCTAACAAACTGTGATAGTGAAGAACATGTTCCAAAGAGATAAGCCCCCCACCCCCTTCCCGAGTGTAAAGTTCCCTCCTCGTACAGTAACAACGGGTAATTCCACTTGGGGCGGCGCCCTCCATTACGATTCATCACCTCCTCGATAAAACAGAATATCCCGCTTAATGTTCACTCTGGGCGGAGGGTCCCTGGCGCTCCAAGATCCCCCTGGAAGCCTTCCTCCTCCACCCTGAAGATTTAGCGCTCTGGTACAGACGCGTCTAATGCGCCGCCACAAATCCCACTGAACATCCACACGTCCAGGGTGAGCCTGCCTCTGTATCAGTGGCTGATGGCTGCCTATGTAGCCGTGGCTAATGGCTGCCTCTGTAGCAGTGGCTAATGGCTGCCTCTGTATCAGTGGCTGATGGCTGCCTCTGTATCAGTGGCTGATGGCTGCCTATGTAGCCGTGGCTAATGGCTGCCTCTGTAGCAGTGGCTAATTGCTGCCTCTGTATCAGTGGCTGATGGCTGCCTATGTAGCCGTGGCTAATGGCTGCCTCTGTATCAGTGGCTGATGGCTGCCTCTGTAGCAGTGGCTAATGGCTGCCTCTGTATCAGTGGCTAATGGCTGCCTCTGTAGCAGTGGCTGATGGCTGCCTATGTAGCCGTGGCTAATGGCTGCCTCTGTAGCAGTGGCTAATGGCTGCCTCTGTATCAGTGGCTGATGGCTGCCTCTGTAGCAGTGGCTAATGGCTGCCTCTGTATCAGTGGCTGATGGCTGCCTCTGTAGCAGTGGCTAATGGCTGCCTCTGTATCAGTGGCTGATGGCTGCCTCTGTAGCAGTGGCTAATGGCTGCCTCTGTAGCAGTGGCTAATGGCTGCCTCTGTAGCAGTGGCTAAGGCTGCCTCTGTAGCAGTGGCTAATGGCTGCCTCTGTAGCAGTGGCTAATGGCTGCCTCTGTAGCAGTGGCTAATGGCTGCCTCTGTAGCAGTGGCTAATGGCTGCCTCTGTAGCAGTGGCTAATGGCTGCCTCTGTAACAGTGGCTGATGGCTGCCTCTGTAGCCGTGGCTAATGGTTGCCTCTGTAGCCGTGGCTGATGGCTGCCTCTGTAGCAGTGGCTAATGGCTGCCTCTGTAGCAGTGGCTAATGGCTGCCTCTGTAGCAGTGGCTGAGGGTAATCAACACACCAGGCTGCCTTAACTGCACCTGGGCTTTCGCATCATGCGTACCATGCAATACCCTAATCATGCAAGGGAAGCACAAGCACAGACATTAGATCGGCGGAAGGCCAAGAACGGACGGATCTTTCCCACACACACACACACACACACACACACACACACACACACACATACACACACACATACACACACACACACACACACACACACACACACACACACACACATACACACACACACACACACACACATATGTATATGCAAGCATATGCAAATGACTGCGCTTGCACTTGTACACATGTGAGTCAACAAAGCACATTCGCAGTATGCATACGCCTTACCTACAAAAAGCTATCATCTCTCTCCGTGACTAACGCACAGGCATTATCTCTGACAAAGAGAGAGACATCATCTCTTTACGAGGACAGAAGACCTTCATCTCTCACAATGACAGATAACCAACATCTCTCAAAATGAAGGAGCTTCATCATCCCTAAATGAAACAGAGTCATCTCGATCTCTCCCATGAACGTAGCCAGTATCTCTCACGCCCTTACGTAGCTACTATCTCTCACGATGAGAGATAACTACCATCTCTCAGCCGGACACCATACCTTACACCAGACATCTCTCACACTGATATATGGAGCACTCTTACTCACAAAGATATATCCACATCCGACGTGTCTCACAAAAGAGAGGCGGTCTGTATGTCTCCTACTGGGAGTCTCTCCTGCTAACACCATCGTCACTAACCTTACGCAGACACAGAGCCACCATCCATACGCAGACACAGAGCCACCATCCATACGCAGACACAGAGCCACCATCCATACACAGACACACAGCCATCATCCATACGCAGATACACAGCCATCATCCATACGCAGACACAGAGCCACCATCCATACGTAGACACACAGCCACCATCCATACGCAGACACACAGCCATCATCCATACGTAGACACACAGCCACCATCCTTACACACACACACACACACACACACACACACACACACACACACACACACACACACACAGCACCTCCTACAATCACGCCCTCCACATATGGTCGTGTGTGTGTGGTGTCCCTAAATCCGTTCTGGTCTTATCTCCCCCACCAGGTGTTTAGGTAGGGCGTGAGGGGCTGTGGGCGGAGAGAAGGGCGCTAGGGTGCTGGGCGGTGAGGGGAAGAGAGGAAAGCAAAGATTATGGGTAACAGGGGGACTTGGAGGTGGAGGGCGAAGTGACTGGTGGGTAAGGCTAAGGTAGGTGAATGGTGAGTGGGTGTTGGAGGGTTTAGAGGGTGATATCTGTGGCTCGCAGAGTGTTGGAGAGGGCTGGTAGTGGTGGTGAGTGGGTGTAGGAGGGAGTGGGGGAGTGTAGGAGGGAGTGGAGTAGCGTAGGAGGGAGTAGAGAAGTGTATGAAGGAGTAGAGAAGTGTATGAAGGAGTGGAGGAGTGTAGGAGGGAGTGGAGGAGTGTAGGAGGGAGTGTGGAAGTGTATGAAGGGGTGGAGGAGTGTATGAGGGACTGGAGGAGTGTAGGAGGGGGTGGAGGAGTGTAGGAAGCAGTGGAGGAGTGTAGGAAGGAGTGGCGACGTAACAACCTTCAGTCGTGGGCATCCGGTCCTACAGAGCAGCAACACTCAGGGGACCGCTAATGCGCACCACCCACCACACTACCTCCTCTTCCTCGCCCGCTCAGACCTTAGTCGCTACTATCCCTCAAAACGCTCTACTTCCCTCCCCCTAAACAGCTTAACTCTGAAGCCATACATATGTAGATACACAGTAGCGTACGCCTATGTATATACGTACCAAATGCCGTGTTCGTCGGCTGGATAATCCAACACCAAAAAGCCACATAACGTGACTGCTAAACCCCCTCTCACACACACACCACTGGCGTGAAAGACGCCAGGCAGCACTCTACATCCCCACAACCAGAACCTACACCCAGGCCAGTGCTTCCTCCACCCACTACACCAGGAGGCCTCCTACTGCCTCTACTTTCCTCCAGACTAGACTGAGGCCATTTCCCTCAGCTGGTGGCGGGTGCCGGGCTTCCCTCAGCACATCTACGTCACTTAACTCATCACGACTGGGGCGAATTCTTGTCTGAAATAATTTCGCTGTCTAGATTCTTGAGGCGGCCCAGAGAGCTTTGGCCCCGAAGGAGGGAATAAACGTCGGGCTGCTTCATGAAAATGAAATGGAAATCATACGATAGAGAACTAGATATTGCGCTCGGGACAGACACGACGGCACTGCAGTCACTGTTCGGAGAACAGGCGAGGCCATGGGGTTTGACAGTGCTGCAGAACGGGCGAGGCTGGATAGATACTGAAGAGTGTCACTGCTGGAAAACAGGCAACGTTGGGGAGACACTAAAAGAGTCACTGTTGGAATATCAGCAATGCTCGTAAGACACGGTGGAGTTTCACTGTTGGAGAACAAGTATGGTTGAGGAGATATATACAATTACCATTAACCCCATCCACAGCCTCACCAGTACATGAGTCACAATTACCCCCACACAGCCTCTCTCCAACACATTCATAGTTGCCATTACCCACAAAACAGTACGTACACACTCACCATTACCACCACCAAATTTTCATCAGTCCATACACACTCACCTCCACAGCCTCAACCAGCACACACACAAGCAGCAGTACAACCAATCAGGTCATCGAGGCGCAGGAGACGCCACAACCACTTCGACATACCATCTGCCTCAGGAGTAGGGAACGAGACGTATTCCCACGGAGATCGAGAGAGAGAGAGAGAGGTGCCTCTTCAGCGCCAGCCACTCCCGTGCTCTCCATACAACAGACCTCCCGACCCTACACACTAACAGTGCACCTGTTCCCCAACACTACCTCTTTGTATCCTCACTCCTAAACCATCATCGCTTCTTCACCTCTCCTTATACATAGTCACCCTTTCCTCACCTTTTCCTCAACACTACCACCCATTACAATATGAAACAGTGCCCTCCCATGCACTCCATCATCACCCCTCTCGCCTCCACTATGTCCCCTCGAGTATGACACAAGTCACCTCCTGACCTATCACCATGAACGACTCATCTGACTAATATGGCATAGTGTCTGTGCGTGTCTCCCTCCTCCTTCGACCTATCAACAGATGAAACCCTTCGTATTCCCGTGGAGAGGCCCGACGAAGCCCCACCTCGGCCGGGATGGCGTGAGGAGCGAGACTTCCTGTTATCATCCCATCGGCCACGCTTAATTAACTTCCATCAGCCGTACCCAACTGCTCGACCAGGGAACAAGAATAATAATGTCTCTTCCTGACCCCCATGGGGAAATAAAGGGTCGCATGGGGTCAAGGCCAAAGGCCGAGCCATCAATACCCAAGGCTCGTGACGTCGTTGGTCAAGGCTCGTACCGTCGTTGGTCAAGGGTTGTGCCATTAGTGGTTTATAGGTTGTACCGTTGTGCTCAAGGGTAGTACCATCGTGCTCAAGGTTCGTACCGTCGTGCTCAAGGATTCGTACCGTCGCGTCGTGCTCAAGGGTGGCACAAACCTGCTCAAAGTTCGTACCGTCGTGCTCAAGGTTCGTACCGTCGTGCTCAAGGTTCGTGCCGTCGTGCCCAAGGTCGTGCTCAAGGTTCGTACCGTCGTGCTCAAGAATGGTACCATCGTATTTCAAGGGTTGTACCGTCATGCTAGAGAGGGTTTGTACCGTCATTCTTAAGAGGTCGGTACACCAAGGCAGGTTTTACAATCCCCGAACTGAGGCAGCCTGCAGGGGGTATCCTGTTTCATTACAAACTTTCACGCAAGAAAAATGATCAATCATTATGCAAGAAAAATGACTTATCATGCAAGAAAAACGGATCTATTATCATGAAAGGGAACTTATCCTTTCTCATATATAGCTATCATTCGCTTCTAATGTAAAGTTAATATACGTTAAGTCGAGACAAGAAACACATGATTCCAGACATTTCAGCAATAACGACACGAGGAAGCTGAAACGATGAAATAAAGTCAATATCTCTAAGGAAAACACACTACCTTTAGCCACGAAATATGAAAAGAAAAACGCCGGCGAACTACGATTTTTCTCAGTACACATAGTTACACACCTCCTCACCTTCCACTGACGATAGATAACATACCTAAAATCCTCTTGGGGACTCTGCCGCCCGACTCACACACGGAACCAAAATTCACCAGTGGGAGTCACAGTTCCCTAACCCTCCCCACACCACACCACCAACATTCCCCAGTGTGTATAGGAGAGGGTGCGTGATCGGAGTCTCCCCTGGGCCACACTGAAGGAATTCGGAGGTCACGATCAATGCCCTCCCCCCTGCAGTGCTTGTCACCCTCACCCACTCCCCAGGGATGGTGCGGGATATCATCTTTCGTATCAACAGTGTTCACTGCCGACTCTGTTTTCATGTGGCGTTCTCATATCATATCAAGAACTTGGCCTAAGTATTAAAACCAAAGACAAATATATATATATATATATATATATATATATATATATATATATATATATATATATATATATATATACCTTTTAATCTACAGGGAAAAGGAACACGATAAGTTCCCAAGTGCAGTTTCGTGTAATGATCACATCATCAGGAGAGATATGAAAAAAAATAATATAACAGTCAGTTGATATCAACATATGCAGTGTAATTACAATCTTGTGTATGTACAGATGCAGATAAAAACCACAATAGAAATGAAAGTGTAACAGTAAAATCTTTCACTAATCACATCTTCAGATCTTACACTTTTCTCACCCCTGTGGTTTTATATGCATATACATACATATATATTATTATTTATCTATTTTGCTTTGTCGCTGTCTCCCGCGTTTGCGAGGTAGCGCAAGGAAACAGACGAAAGAAATGGCCCAACCCACCCCCATCCACGTGTATATACATACACGTCCACACACGCAAAATATACATACCTATACATCTCAATGTACACATATATATACACACACAGACACATACATATATACCCATGCACACAATTCACACTGTCTGCCTTTATTCATTCCCATCGCCACCTCGCCACACATGGAATACCATCCCCCTCCCCCCTCATGTGTGCGAGGTAGCGCTAGGAAAACACAACAAAGGCCCCATTCGTTCACACTCAGTCTCTAGCTGTCATGCAATAATGCCCGAAACCACAGCTCCCTATCCACATCCAGGCCCCACACAACTTTCCATGGTTTACCCCAGACGCTTCACATGCCCTGATTCAATCCACTGACAGCACGTCAACCTCGGTATACCACATCGATCCAATTCACTCTATTCCTTGCCCGCCTTTCACCCTCCTGCATGTTCAGGCCCCGATCACTCAAAATCTTTTTTACTCCATCTTTCCACCTCCAATTTGGTCTCCCACTTCTCCTCGTTCCCTCCACCTCCGACACATATATCCTCTTGGTCAATCTTTCCTCACTCATTCTCTCCATGTGCCCAAACCATTTCAAAACACCCTCTTCTGCTCTCTCAACCACGCTCTTTTTATTTCCACACATCTCTCTTACCCTTACATTACTTACTCGATCAAACCACCTCACACCATACATTGTCCTCAAACATCTCATTTCTAGCACATCCACCCTCCTGCGCACAACTCTATCCATAGCCCACGCCTCGCAACCATACAACATTGTTGGAACCACTATTCCTTCAAACATACCCATTTTTGCTTTCCGAGATAATGTTCTCGACTTCCACACATTCTTCAAGGCTCCCAGGATTTTCGCCCCCTCCCCCACCCTATGATTCACTTCCGCTTCCATGGTTCCATCCGCTGCCAGATCCACTCCCAGATATCTAAAACACTTTACTTCCTCCAGTTTTTCTCCATTCAAACTTACCTCCCAATTGACTTGACCCTCAACCCTACTGTACCTAATAACCTTGCTTTTTTTCACATTTACACTTAACTTTCTTCTTCACACACTTTACCAAACTCAGTCACCAGCTTCTGCAGTTTCTCACATGAATCAGCCACCAGCGCTGTATCATCAGCGAACAACAACTGACTCACTTCCCAAGCTCTCTCATCCACAACAGACTTCATACTTGCCCCTCTTTCCAAAACATATATATATATATATATATATATATATATATATATATATATATATATATATATATATATATATATATATATATATATATTCTTTTTTTTTTTTTTTTCAAACTATTCGCCATTTCCCGCATTAGCAAGGAAGCGTTAAGAACAGAGGACTAGGCCTTTGAGGGAATATCGTTACCTGGCCCCCTTCTCTGTTCCTTCTTTTGGAAAATTAGAAAAAAAAAAAAAAAACGAGAGGGGAGGATTTCCAGCCCCCCGCTCCCTCCCCTTTTAGTCGCCTTCTACGACACCCAGGGAATACGTGGGAAGTATTCTTTCTCCCCTATCCCCATATATATATATGGACAAGAGAGGACTAAACAGCTTATATGTTCCTCATAGCAACCGAATGATATAATGCAGATGGTGCAGAGTTCTTCCAGAGTTGCAGAGGTAAAACAACCAGGGGCCCATAACATGATAGTAAGAGAGTAAACTTGTTGGAAAGAATGTAAGGAAGTACTTTAATAGCGTGAGAACGGTGGATGAAGGGGATAAAGTGAGTTATGAGCAGTGGACGTGGACAGCGAACACAAGGTGAAAAAGTTCCATGATGGAGAAAGATCAAGAGATGTAAAAATCCCTCTCTGTAAATGTAATTACCAAGAAGTAATTACAACACACACACACACACACACACACACACACACACACACACACACACACACACACACACACAACACACACACAAACACACACACACAAACACACACACACACACACACACGCGCACACACTAGTTAACACAACATCACGAACACAAGGCGTTCCGGCAAATCAGCCATTTTGGTTAAAGAGTAAACGTGTTTATAATACCTTACACCCGACACATACCGCATCTATAGTACCTTATGCCATCACATGTTACTTCTAATGTACCATTTCCCTATCACATACAACACACATATATCACTTCTAAGGTACCTTTCCCCATCTCATATAACAATTATGCTACAGCATCCCATCACGTACGCACTACACCTTACCCCATCACATACTACATATATCACATACACTACCTTACCCTATTACATACTACATCTAAAGTACTTTATTCAACCACACCACAGCTCTAGTTCCATTCCCCATCACATACCACACCTCGATATCACTTGCAACAACATTCCCTCGACCAATCACGGAGGGTATCCAAGCCATCTCACCCCATCACATGTCGACACCACACACTATATATCACCCAAGCCACGTTACCTCATCCCATGATATACCCTAAATCTCATGCAGTCACATACCCAAACAACTCAATCTCACCCACGACACACATCACCCTAATATCAACAGTACCACCAACTCAACTCAAACAACCCACTATTGGAGGAACAACGCCCATCCCCCTAACACCACAAACCAAAATCCAACAACTAATGGAGAATAGTACCACACCACTTACCACATACCAAAAACACACCGACTCTTCCACCACCACAGCACCACGATAGCATTAGCCCTACCTCACCACTGCAGCCGTGAACATCAGCCTTGCCTCACACACACACACACACACACACACACACACACACACACACACACACACACACATCCATTAAATCTCCGCAACAGTACACTCCATTAACCAGGCAGCAGTGGAGGCTGGAGGGTGCTGGGGCTGGCCTCCGCCCACCGAGCAACCCACCCCTCCTCTCGCAACACCCCTGGAGGGTAGCGGTCAATAATAAAGCATCGGTGAAACAACTGCGTATCTGCACAGTGCCGTAGGTGAGGCTGCTCCACCCGCACCAACACCTCCCTCAAACCCACATGAAACAGGTGCTTCAAGAAGACAAACAAAGGGATTCTTTAGCTCCTTTCTAGAGAGCGGGGAGCCTCTCCTGCAGCGCCTGAGGCGGGAGGGTCTCGGGAGACTGCGTAGAGGCTGGGACCAGGCTAGACAGCACGTGCGGAATCTTAAGAGGCCCCGACCCAACATCTGCAGTAGCACAGCGGCGGGCTGCTGTGCCCGGCTCCTCCTCGTAACTCGGGTTAGCACGTCACAACCCTTCCGAAACCTCTCTTAACTTTTCCCGCCATTAAGACAGGTCCGTTTTCGTAACACGAGAGAAGGTCCTTGTAGAAACAGAGCAACGAAGGAGAAGTCTAAAGTATTCACGGTTTAAAGACAACAGCAGCAAAGGAGATGAGACGACTCAAAATACGTAAATGAGGATGTAAAATCCTCACATACACCAGAACACTTTTTTTTTTTTAATTTCTTCAAGCGTATTTGGAATGCCAACCTTCAGCTGCGAGTCTTTAAAATATGGCATCAAACATTCTTTCAGTGGAAAGGTCAGCTGCAGCAGCCTTGGTACACCAGTTCACTTGAACAGACACACAACTGCTTCACACCTGACTGTTTCTCATGAACATATATGAACTGGTTTTTTCCCCCCACACATTCAGTGATTATGGAGGAGGGAAGGTGAGTGTGTACAAGCATGCAGCAGAGAGGAAGCGCAGGCAGCTGTTGCTTGCTTGTTTGCTTGCTTGCTCGCTCGCCTTCCGTCCCGTGTTGGTAGAGGGCATGAGGCGGGCCGCCCGTCCGCCTGCCTGCTTTAAGGCAGTGGAGGCTTCGGGAGGAAGGGAGAGAGGGAGGGAGGGAGGGTGGTGGTGCTTGGCTGGGGCACCTGTTGTCTCACACTCCTCCAGCCATCCAAGACGCACTTGCCTACCTCTCCTCACGTGAGTCGCCGGTCACGAATAACAGTGAAAAATAACTGAAGTATCAAACTCATTCCGGGAACACACACAAACACACTGAGGAGTAAAGACATGATGCATACATACAAGGATAAGAGACGGGGCAACACGAGTGTAACACTCCTTCATCACGATACACACAATCACAAACACACAAGGATTTTGCCTCAAAACTCAATACCAGAAAACATGCAAAAGACAGCTTTACATAAAAATCAGTAACAACACACCTTCGCCAAGCCAAATACTGTGGATATATTTCTAAAGAGAAGGAATTCCATCCATGCTGCTGTATGTACACACGTCTAACAAGTACACAATAAGCCAATTTCCTATATTACAATATCAAGAATATCTACAACGATGATATGAGTATGGCATATATCTACAAGGAGACACAAAAGCAACGTCTGGGTAAATGCAAGATCAAAGCAATGCTGACGGACAAAGACAAAGACAAAGAACAATTGAATTACGACAGACACTCGAAGTTAAAGGCAAAGACAGTTAAGGAGCTGGTACAAGAGGAAATCCTAGTAACTGAGAAGTGTATTTACGTATACTAACATAGGACGCTATATATATATATATATATATATATATATATATATATATATATATATATATATATATATATATATATATATATATATATCCCAAAGATCCCTTATTATGGGTCTGCTGCAGCTTTGAGGCTGCAGTACAATCAGATGCAGGTAACGAATGGACTCCTCTGGGGCAAAGAAGTTCTTTTGACGACAGTAAACTCTCCTTCATCAACTGAAGATGACACAGGCCTAGCCGAAGGTGCCTTTGATCCCCAGTGTAACGAAAAGTTTGGGGAATCCGGTATCATCCACATTTTATATATATATATATATATATATATATATATATATATATATATATATATATATATATATATATATATAGGTTTACAGAGCCTCGCCTGCAATTAGTTACGTCGCGAGGCTGTATTATCATTTCCCTGCTCTTGCTTAAAGTGCAGCTTGAGGATAAAGAAGCTCCTTAAAGGGGGTCCTGGTATTGTATCTATCTATCTATTCGTCTATCTACACACATACACACACACACACACACACACACACACACACACACACACACACACACACACACACACACACATATATATATATATATATATATATATATATATATATATATATATATATATATATATATATATATATATATATATATAAATATATAAACACTACTTTGAAAATAAATCACAAGTGACTGGGAAAATTTCTTTATCACTAGTGACACACTCCTCTGACCAATGGACATCTTACAAAAGCAGGAAAACGGGAAACCGAGGCAAAAATACCTGAACAAACTCCAGTTACGAAAAAGTATACATAAAAAAAAATCATACATGTTAAAAGTATACATATAAAACTTGGCTGCCCAGCTACAGTTAAGAGGCAAAATACTACGGGACAAAGAGAACAGAAAAATAGAATACCCTGAGCATCAATTGAGCGTACACACTGTGCAGGTCGGTCATAAAATATTTACAAAATCGGAGGGAATGAAAACCAAAATATTTGACACAAGCGACAACAGAAAACGGTGTAGATGCAGTTGGCAAATACACGACTGACATTGCTCGATAACAACAGAATGGCGACCTTGTAGAGATGATGCAGAGGAAATGATCATATTTTCTACATATCAAAGATAAATTTAAGGTCATGCGTACTGATAAACTTATGGATACACATCTAAATAATAAATGCCTTACGCAAATGAATAGTGTAGCGGTTTGCGTGTCTGACCGTGACGCATCCACGGGTCGCCCAGGATCGAGGGCATAAGTTCGATTCCTGGTTGCGAGTATCGGTCCACAGTCAACCCAGCTGTTCATCCGCCCTTAGAGGTTGGTCAATAAATTGGTTACGTGGCTCAGGCTAGGATATATATATATATATATATATATATATATATAGCGTTAATGAAATGGCCTTGATCAGGGCCTGAGTTGCCCGCACCGTCTCAGTTAACATAAAAATAAACACACACACACACACACACACACACACACACACACACACACACACACACACACACAAATACATATATACATAATTCCCTATTCATAAAAGTAGAGAAATCTGAACACTTTCCAGTTACCCAAATGCCTACGAGCCTAGAAAACCACACACATATAACTGCAACAAATACGGTTTGTTATTTATACGATAAACATAAAATGTTGACTTTA
Organism: Panulirus ornatus; assembly: GCF_036320965.1. Lineage (NCBI taxonomy): Eukaryota > Metazoa > Arthropoda > Malacostraca > Decapoda > Palinuridae > Panulirus > Panulirus ornatus. The sequence goes on from NC_092245.1 coordinate 21,725,577, forward strand.
ATTAAGACTACGTTTCAGGGTAATAAAAAACGTGATGTGTACACCCAGTCCAAAATTTTACCAGCGTGGCCTCCGGGGACAAAAATGAAAAAGCCGACTTAAAATCCAAATACAGACGATATATTTACCCTCCCCTCAAAAAATTTGAGTTTAATTTTCGGATATTACAGAGTACACATAATTATGGTTAAATCATTATCATTAATATCAAAATAATTATCATTATTATCATTACTTCCCCATAACTTGACTTACAATGCGGCATCTTTAAGGTTAAAGACATAAACACATTACTATGGGAGGTTCAGTTCCCAGTACACAGACCTGAATAATCCTCGAATCAGAATCCCAGGTTAGCCTTCGCCTGCTCTATACAATGAGCTACGGTATCCTAGAAATCAAATCTTCATTTACCGTTTTCTATTTCCCCGTCGCGTTCTTCTCTGTATTTTCCTTCACTAAATACAGACTGATTGGTTAACTGGGCTTTAGGTCAATGGACTGCCAGGGTCCATTAAGGAAGTCAGCATGTTCAACAGAATTCTACTCTCTCTCTCTCTCTCTCTCTCTCTCTCTCTCTCTGCATACATATAACCAAATGCCATAACTTTAAACTGAGGGAGGAACTTTTTAGACAAGAAGTAAGAAAGAGCAGCAGATGATTGGAATACACTGAGCGATGGAACTGTAAATATGGGACGTCATACACAAATTCAAGAATGATATATGACAGAGAGAGTTTGAAGAGACGCGGCCCACGAGTGTAGAACTCTTGAAGAGACGCGGCTCACGAGTGTAGAACTCCCTCCACGTACCGCACGAACAGGTAAATCACACTAAGTGTTGCGGTGGGACATAAGAATGCAGAAAACCCAACAAGCGATCGTTTGACCTCCCCCAACACCTCGCCTGTGAGGGTAGAATGAGGACCAACAGGTTAGTGACGGACGTTACCAGTCGGTGCAGTCCTGCAATGAGACACCGGAATCAAGGCAAGTAAGGGAGGGTCGGTCAGGCCAAACACCTGCTCAGGTGGCAGCAGAAGCCACACCCTTCACCCGTCATGGATCGAGACGTACACATACACAGCTTTAATATATTCACGGGGGCAAAGTCTTGACTCAAAACTCTCTCATGACTTGTCTCATTACAGAAGTCCAAATGATTATGAGGATCAGAATGAGAGTGAGGTATTGCTCATACAAGAGTGGTTTCAAACGTGGCTTGCTTTTTAAAGCCAGGATCCTTCTTCGCATTGTTCTTCATCTTCAACAACACTTATTCCGAAGAGTTGGGATGTACGAACGTCCCACATAAGTCTATGTTTGTCATCACTTTAACTTCAGAAGACATTATTTCCCCAGCTTACCAAACATACGTAGCGAACAGAAGGCTTTATTCCCCAGCTCACCAAACATACGTAGCAAACAGAAGGCTTTATTCCCCAGCTCACCAAACATACGTAGCGAACAGAAGGCATTATTCCCCAGCTCACTAAACATACGTAGCGAACAGAAGGCTTTATTCCCCAGCTCACTAAACATACGTAGCAAACAGAAGGCATTATTCCCCAGCTCACTAAACATACGTAGCAAACAGAAGGCATTATTCCCCAGCTCACTAAACATACGTAGCAAACAGAAGGCATTATTCCCCAGCTCACCAAACATACGTAGCGAACAGAAGGCATTATTCCCCAGCTCACCAAACATACGTAGCGAACAGAAGGCATTATTCCCCAGCTCACCAAACATACGTAGCGAACAGAAGGCATTATTCCCCAGCTCATCAAACATACGTAGCGAACAGAAGGCATTATTCCCCAACTCACCAAACATACGTAGCAAACAGAAGGCATTATTCCCCAGCTCACCAAACATACGTAGCAAACAGAAGGCATTATTCCCCAGCTCACCAAACATACGTAGCGAACAGAAGGCATTATTCCCCAGCTCACCAAACATACGTAGCGAACAGAAGGCTTTATTCCCCAGCTCACCAAACATACGTAGCAAACCATCACCAAACATACGTAGCGAAACGTCAACAAAAACAAACTAGCGGGAGATCCTGGAAACAAAGACAACAAATATAAAAATATTCCAAACATTCGACCAAGGTTGCAAACGAAGTTAAGACGAATTCCCAGAACAATACACCAGCCACTACCTGATGGTACACCTGTAAACGGCTTTCCTGGTCAAACTAATATCTATTCTTGATACACATAAAGCTAAGCCCACTTTTGAAGTAGGAAATACACCACTACTGTTATTAGTGCAGGGAAGGAAGGGTAGTGCTGTCGCTATTCTGTGGGCGTGAGGGAGGGCCAGTAGCTTGGTCACTCCTGTATGTGTGTTAGGCAGGTTAGCAGTGATGCCAGTGTTGTAGTGGTGTTAGGCAGGTCAGCAGTGGCGCAAATCGCATACAGGTGTGAGGCAGGTCATCGGTGTTGCCACTACTGTATGGGTGTGAGGCAGGTCAGAAGTGTTGCCACTACTGTATGGGTGTGAGGCAGGTCATCGGTGTTGCCACTACTGTATGGGTGTGAGGCAGGTCAGAATTGTTGCCACTAATGTATAGGTGTGAGGTAGGTCAGAAGTGTTGCCACTACTGTATGGGTGTGAGGTAGGTCAGAAGTGTTGCCACTACTGTATGGGTGTGAGGCAGGTCAGAAGTGTTGCCACTTCAGGGTGTGAGGCAGGTCAGCAGTGTCGCCACTACTGTATGGCTGTGAGGTAGGTCAGAAGTGTTGCCACTACTGTATGGGTGTGAGGCAGGTCAGCAGTGTTGCCACTACTGTATGGGTGTGAGGTAGGTCAGGAGTGTTGCCACTACAGGGTGTGAGGCAGGTCAGCAGTGTTGCCACTACTGTATGGGTGTGAGGTAGGTCAGCAGTGTTGCCACTACTGTATTGGTGTAGGGTAGGTCAGAAGTGTTGCTACTACTGTATGGGTGTGAGGTAGGTCAGCAGTGTTGCCACTACTGTATGGCTGTGAGGTAGGTCAGAAGTGTTGCCACTACTGTATGGGTGTGAGGTAGGTCAGCAATGTTGCCACTACTGTATGGATGTGAGGCAGGTCAGCAGTGTTGCCACTACTGTATGGGTGTGAGGTAGGTCAGCAGTGTTGCCACTACTGTATGGGTGTGAGGTAGGTCAGAAGTGTTGCCACTACTATATGGGTGTGAGGTAGGTCAGCAGTGTTGCCACTACTGTATGGGTGTGAGGTAGGTCAGAGGTGTTGCCACTACTGTATGGCTGTGAGGTAGGTCAGAAGTGTTGCCACTACTGTATGGATGTGAGGCAGGTCAGAAGTGTTGCCACTACTGTATGGGTGTGAGGTAGGTCAGCAGTGTTGCCACTACAGGGTGTGAGGCAGGTCAGCAGTGTTGCCACTACTGTATGGGTGTGAGGTAGGTCAGAAGTGTTGCCACTACAGGGTGTGAGGCAGGTCAGCAGTGTTGCCACTACTGTATGGGTGTGAGGTAGGTCAGAAGTGTTGCCACTACAGGGTGTGAGGTAGGTCAGCATGTTGCCACTACTGTATGGGTGTGAGGTAGGTCAGAAGTGTTGCCACTACTGTATGGGTGTGAGGTAGGTCAGAGGTGTTGCCACTACTGTATGGGTTAGAGATAGGTCAGAAGTGTTGCCACTCCTGTAGGGGTGTAAGGCAGGTCAGAAGTGTTGCCACTACTATAGGGTGTGAAGCAGGTCAGCAGTGTTGCCACTACATTTGGTGAGGTAGATCAGCAGTGTTACTACTTCTATAGGGTGTGAGGCAGGTCAGCAATGTTGTCACAACTACTATATTTGGTGAGGTACATCAGTAGTGGTGCCACTACTATAGGGTGTGAGGCAGGTCAGCAGTGGTGCCACTACTATAGGGTGCGAGGCAGGTCAGCAATGTTGCCACTACTATATCTGGTGAGTTAGATCAGCAGTGGTGCCACTACTATAGGGTGTGAGGCAGGCCAAAAGTGTTGCCATTACTATAGGGTGTAAGGCAGGTCAGCAGCGTTGACACTATGGGTGTGCGGCAAGTAAGCAGTGTTGCCACTACTGCACGGGGGAGAGTTAGTTCGCTAGCAGTGTTGCCACGTACGTAAAGGGACACGGAGACCCAACATAAGTTTCTACAATACGTAAAAAAATACAACTATGATCATGAGTCTGAGATGACTGTCGCTCACATCTTTAATATATATATATATATATATATATATATATATATATATATATATATATATATATATATATATATATATATTATACAAAGATCCATCAGCCAGGATCGAACCTGGGACCCCTAGGCTAGGCTAAGGGACTGTATAATAGGAAACAACTATTCGAAATACTAAGTACTCGAATACCCTTCGTCTCACTATGGTGAGCAACGGGGTCTATCGGTTGTTTCCGAACAGAACACATAGCCAGCTGATAGCGTTTTACCGAACCTGACTGTACAACGCGGAGTTATATGAATACGAATAAAGTGCGCGTTCATATACACTTTATTCGTATATATATATATATATATATATATATATATATATATATATATATATATATATATATATATATGCTTAACACCAACGAGACAACCCTAAAAATCCATGGAACTTTAATTACAGAGGCAGTAACAGCTTTCCAAACCCACGTAACTAAACAGTTCGCTCCCTAAAGGTAGAAAACAAAAAATAATACATAAAACGTACATGAAAGAAAATGAAAGAACATTACTCAGGGGTAACTAATCTTAACAACCCCCCAGAATGTTAAGTTTCCAAATGGGTCGGTTGAATAATCATATACGCTTTAGGCCTATCAAGCAACTGTCAGGAGGGTCACTGAGGACGCCCCCACCCGCCACAAACCGACAAAAATCTTTAACGTCTTCAATTCTCACGGGAATTATCATCATCAGATACACTGTATGCATGTGGCCCATGTGTTCCCATGCAAATGTTTTTGTTCAAATAGTGATGAATATAAAGTATGTGGCGCCTTCATCAAATGATTGTATAATTGAATTACATAAAACAGGTGATGTTTAACTAACTGTTTATAGTTTATCATTGCATAAAACAGCGGATGTTTAAATAATTGTTTACAATTACATAAACAGGTGATGTTTAAATAACTGCTTATAATTACATAAACAGGTGATGTTCAAGTAATCATTTATAATCATATAAACAGGTGATGTTTGAATAACTGTTTACAGTTACATAAATGGGTGATGTTTAAATTTTTTTTTCATAATCGCACAGACGGGTGATGTTTACATAATTGTTTATAATCATATAAACAGGTGGTTTGAATAACTTTAAAATCATATAAACAGGTGGTTTAAATAATTATTCATAATCACATAAACATGTGGTTTAAATAACTGTTTACAATTACATAAGCAGATGAAGTATAAATAACTTAACAGTTACATAAACAGGTGAAGTTTAAATAACTGTTCATAATCACATAACCAGATGATGATTCCACAAGTGTTCACAAATGTTTGACAGATAATCCTCACACAAAGAGCCATACATATATCTCAGTGTATTTACTACGTATTTTAACACGGTGCTCCTCGGCCAATCATCGGCTCTTATCCACCAGCTGTCCCACAATGCCAGGGTAACTTTACTAAGTTTATTCCCTTTAACAAAATCGTTAAGATAGCCAATCCCATCTCTTCTTTACGACACACGTCAGCCAGAACCCACAAGTACAAGACGGATATCGTAAACAACGTACTACGCACACTGTAGCTGTCACAATGGTACGTAGATGATGAAAATTTTGTAACTGCAATAAATAATTATGTTCACATGCAAATGAAGGTTTAAATGTTTTTGTTCATACGTGATTATCTTGGTCTGCATATATGTATGTGTTTTTGCACATATACATGCACGTATTAAGTATTCACGTATGTACGTAAAGTGTTAAACTGATAACAAAAGTGTCCAGAAAATTCTCTGAACAGTATGCATACATGAACAGATTTCTAATATCTAGAGTGTTCGACACCATGTACAACCTGTTGTACAGAGGGGGAAGGTGTACAGCACAAGGCTGCAAACGAGAGCGGAGGGTCCGAGCGCGCGACATCCCGGCCGTTGCTGGTAAACAAACACCGAGGCGCGTGCTGCTGCTGCTGCTGCTGCCGCCCCGGAAGATACTCGAGGTAACCATCTGGCGCTCGCTTCCACAACAATCAAATGTCGACACTTCGGTGAGGAAAACAACAACCCTACACGGGGGTTGTCGGTGTCGGCAGCGTCTCGGGTGTCGGCGGGGGGTTCCTTTACCGTACTCATTATCTTCACTTGTCTTCATTTATGTCCAGGGGTGTTGCATAATATATCCAAGGGATGTATGATAGAGAGGGTGTCGTAAGGACTTACCTTGTGACGAGAGAGTCGGGTGGGGAGGTGAATGAAGAGGGGGAAGACGTTGTCACTTAGTTACTTGTGTCATGGTGGTGGTGGTGTGGGGTGCTGCTGCTGCTGCTGCTGTTGCTGTTGCTGCTGCTGAAGCGGTGGTGATGAGTGATGCTGGGGCCAGCAGGACGGATTACCACATCCCTCACGTTCACTTCCTCACACGCTGCCGACACACAAACACACGCACACGGCCACTACATGGGCTGCCCCTACCACCCGGGTAAACCCCCGTCAATTAGCAAAGCAAATAGCTATAGGGGAGCCGGGTGGTGTGTGTTCGGGTACGCACTATCACTGGCCCAGTTCTGGTATGGAGTAGTTTACTAGCAGGGCAGGCCAGGAGTAGTCTCGGCCACGCTGCTGCTGGTAAGCGCCGGCTGCTTGTCCATAGGGATGTGTGTGTTGGCGTAATGTGGTGATAGGAATGGTGGGGATGAGTGATGGGGCGGCCAGGCCCTGGACGGCGGTGTAGCGAGCGATTCAGTACTGCCTCCCTCCACACACGCTCCACTCGCACACTGCCGGCGCAGGCCCCACGCTGCCCAGCGCACACCTCACCTATTGATCCCAGCCTAGCTTACCCGCCACACAGCCAGCCACCCACCCAGCCAGCTGGCCATACAGACAGTCAACCAGCCATACACACACTCACTCAACCACCCATAGAACCAATCACCCAGCCAGAATGCCATACACTCACTCCGACAGTCACAAACCTTACCTTGTAATCAGCCAGTCAGCCGATCAACCATAGTCAGTCAACCTCCTACCAGGCCATAAAGCAAACCATACACTCGCTCAGCCAGATGGTCCATCAACTAGCCAGTAACCAGTCAACTGTACAGTTAGACAGTTGAGCAAAACGGACAGCATTTCAGCAAACCACTCAATTAACCAGGAAGTCAATCAGTCAGCCACCAAGACAACCAAATGTCCTCCCAGCTAATCACACAGGCAGTCAAACTGACAAATAACCGCTGAAACAACCGACAAGTCAGATGGTTAACCCTTCAACTAACCATCCAAATGAATGGTTAACCCTCCTACCAATCATACAACACTGAAACCAACGAGCTGGCTTGATTATCTTATCACGAATCCACTCATCTATCTCCCCACACCCTCTAACAACCCAGCGAAAGAGGTTCACCAATAAACTCAATCAACCATTCAATCTACCAAAAACAACAGATTGAATGGCTCATCCAACCAATCAGACAACAGGTACATTCCTCAACAAGCCATCTAAAAATGAAACAGCCACCCGCTAACTACGTCCGCCAGCCAGGCAGCCAACCATTCACCGCGCGACACGACATGGTGTCCCATGCACGCATACCAACCTATGAGACAAGAAGCATGCACAGCTGGTGCCATCCGAGGGCTCATATTTTCATTCTTTACTACCATTCTTGCTATCTCTACCACCATTACTCATAACTTCCCACAGTTACTCATACTTGCGCAGGGAGTCACTCACACCTGCTTACAGTATAATTAACATATGTTCATGCCTTCATTCTCTCACGCCAATACTTTCGCTCATAATTCGTTCATACGTATTCGCTCTAAAACTTTAACCCATACTAGCTTATACTTTCACACATGCTTATACTTTCACTTGTATTCGCTCAGTTTCATTCCTACCTGCTTATATTTTCATAAATCCTCCTTTATACTTCACAAATATTCGCTCATATTTTCAATCCTACTCGTTTATTCTTCACTAATATTTGCTTATATTTTCACTCAACTTGTTCATTCTTTCACACACACTAGCTCACAACTTTCACCCATATTCGCTTACACTCACGCACACTCGCTTATCCCAACACTTACACTGGCTAACACTATCATTTACACTCACATAAACCATCATTCTTACTCACAAAAGCCGTCACTCCTACTTACTCACATTACCATTCATACTCAATTACGCCGTCAGTCATACTTACTACCACCACCAACCACACTCGATGATGCCACATCTCATACCACCACACTTCCTGTGGCATCAACCACACTTCTACTTCTACCATGGCCGCTGCCAGACTACCACACCAAGAGGATCCACTACCTTACTACCACACCGAGAGGATCCACTACCTTAGTACCACACCTACAGAATGGTTACCACACCTTCAAGGCGTCTACCACATCACCAAACCCACAAGAACCCTGCCACATCACATCTACAGGTTTCCTACCACTCTACCATGTACAGAAAGGTTTCAACCATATTCTCCCTGGCTACCACCACACCCAACCTCGCCACCAACGCACCCATTATGGCCACCATTCACAGTGCACACTACTACAGCACCAACTTACAGCTGGCAATATTACACCATCACGCGACAGCTCCAAACACGACCCGACTCTATACTGTTTAATGGAACCATTTAACACGACAGCGCAGGCCTTGAGCACGACGGTGCAGCCCTTCAGCACGACAGTGCAGCCCCTCAGCATGACGGCGCAGCCCTTCAGCACGACAGTGCAGCCCTTCAGCATGACGGTGCAGCCCTTCAGTACGACAGTACAGCCCTTCAGAACGACAGTGCAGCCCTTCAGCACGACAGTGCAGCCCTTCAGCATGACGGTGCAGCCCTTCAGTACGACAGTACAGCCCTTCAGAACGACAGTGCAGCCCTTCAGTAGCGACAGTGCAGCCCTTCAGCACGACAGTGCAGCCCTTCAGCACGACAGTGCAGCCCTTCAGTTCGACAGCAATAGCCTTCAGAACGACAGGTGCAGCCCTTCAGCACGACAGTGCAGCCCTTCAGCACGACGGTGCAGCCCTTCAGCACGACAGGTGCAGCCCTTCAGTACGACGGTGCAGCCCTTCAGCACGAGGGTGCAGCCCTTCAGCACGATGGTATTGGTCCTTGAGCGCGCAACTATATGACCCTTGGACATAACAATCCCACCTTTAATCAAGGGTCAGGTCGTCTTCAGGGAGTTATAGACACTAACTTTATCCTATCCAGACCAAACCACAACACTTGTACTTATTAACAACAACCACTTCCCTCAATGTTCATCCTCACCATCCCCGCTGTAAACGAAAACATTTGAACAACTTGAACCCTCTTGCCATATACAAGTCCCACCCGAAACACCACTTCCAGGCAAGTAGTTCTGAGATTTAATCGAGTGGGTGTAGCTATAAGGTGGAACGTGGGTGTAAGAGCTACACCCCGAGCAATCAAGCCCCACACACACACACACTCACAGCGCAACTTTGGCCATCAAAGTATCCAGTAATAAAACCCTGGCAGCTGAGCGCGCCACGCGAGCAAGCCTCTCACATTATCATCCTCCGCCACTTGGGCTCACTGCTTGCCAACCTCCAATGTTTATTTCTTTTCCCCTTACTTTCCCTCCTGCCGCCGCCGTAACGAGCCTCTTGGCTATTACAGCATCATAATACGTAATGCTGGTAAGTCATCTTATGAACAGGGGTGAGGGCGTGGAATAGCGTCCCAGACGCTATGATTCCTGTTATTATATACACAAAACCCAATCGTTGCCAGAGGTCACCAACAAAGGGGGCTTACCCAACTCTTCTAACGGTGACCGCCACCACCATTACACAGCGCTGTCAATGGCGCTATAATTATACTGTGGACCCGTTAATAGTCCAGGTGATGGTCAGGGGGATTATCTTGCACAACGGCCCTGGGGAAGACACACACACACACACACACACACACACGGCTGTGTAGCCAATGCTACACCAAGTCATACAAGGCGAGGTGTAAAAACTATCTCCTTACTCCATCTTATCCTAACACCTTCTGTATATCTTTGTGAAGAGAAGGGAAAGTGAATCTGTCATATCTCACTAGCGGGGTGATTACTTTGGCGTGCTGCCACAAGACTTGGTTAAAGGCCCTCAGGGATGGGCGATAAGGGAGGGGTGGGTAAAATAAAAAGGTGCTGGCAAGAGAATAAAGATGGAAAGGGTGTGGAAGGGGACGGATTCGGGTGGTGGAATAAACAGGGGGATGAAGTGGGTCTGATTAATATAAATGGGATAATGGAATAAAGATGCGTCACACGTAGGCACAGGAGCACCTCAGGAGAATAAAGACGGTTTTATGTCAAGGAAAATACTGTATGGAGCAGGGGAATAAAGACTTTGTAGGGCAGAGTAATAATGACTGTGCTGGACCAGGTGTCTAAGCAGGTGAGGAGGGTGGTGGACCAGGTGTATGAGAAGGTGAAGAGAGCGGTGGACCAGGTGGCTGAGCAGGTGACGAGGGTCGTGGACCAGGTGCCTTAGCAGGATAGGAGTGTGGTGGACCAGTTGCCTTAGCAGGTGAGGAGGGTGGTGTACCAGCTGCCTTAGCAGGTGAGAGGGTGGTAGACCATGTGCCTTAGCAGGTTAGGAGTAAGGTGGACCAGGTGCTTTAGCAGGTTAGGAGTGTGGTGGACCAGGTGTCTGAGAAGGTGAAGAGAGCGGTGGACCAGGTGGCTGAGCAGGTGACGAGGGTGGTGGACAAGGTGCCTAAGCAGTTGACGAGGGTGGTGGATCAGGTGGCTGAGCAGGTGACGAGGGTGGTGGACAAGGTGCCTAAGCAGTTGACGAGGGTGGTGGATCAGGTGGCTGAGCAGTTGACGAGGGTGGGGGGCCAGGTGGTTGAACAGGTGACGAGGGTGGTGGACCAGGTGCCTCGGCAGGTGACGAGGGTGGTGGATCAGGTGGCTGAGCAGGTGACGAGGGTGGTGGACCAGGTGCCTGAGCAGGTGACGAAGGTGGTGGATCAGGTGCCTGAGCAGGTGACGAGGGTGGTGGAACAGACGCCTGAGCAGGCGAGGAGGTGGTGGACCAGGTGCCTGAGCAGGCGAGGAGGTGGTGGACTAGGTGCCTGAGCAGGTGAGGAGGTGGTGGAACAGGTGCCTGAGCAGGCGAGGAGGTGGGGGACGAGGTGCTTGAGTAGGCGAGGAGGTGGTGGATCAGGTGGCTGAGCAGTTGACGAGGGTGGTGGACCAGGTGCCTTAGCAGGTTAGGAGTGTGGTGGACCAGGTGCCTTAGCAGGTTAGGAGTGTGGTGGACCAGTTGCCTTAGCAGGTGAGGAGGTGGTGGACCAGGTGCCTTAGCAGGCGAGGAGGTGGTGGACCAGGTGCCTGAGCAGGTGACGAGGGTGGTGGATCAGGTGGCTGAGCAGTTGACGAGGGTGGTGGAACAGACGCCTGAGCAGGCGAGGAGGTGGTGGACCAGGTGCCTGAGCAGGTGACGAGGGTGGTGGATCAGGTGCCTGAGCAGGTGAGGAGGTGGTGGACTAGGTGCCTGAGCAGGTGACGAGGGTGGTGGACCAGGTGTATGAGAAGGTGAAGAGAGCGGTGGACCAGGTGGCTGAGCAGGTGACGAGGGTGGTGGAACAGACGCCTGAGCAGGCGAGGAGGTGGTGGACCAGGTGTATGAGAAGGTGAAGAGAGCGGTGGACCAGGTGGCTGAGCAGTTGACGAGGGTGGTGGACCAGGTGCCTTAGCAGGTTAGGAGTGTGGTGGACCAGTTGCCTTAGCAGGTGAGGAGGTGGTGGACTAGGTGCCTGAGCAGGTGAGGAGGTGGTGGACCAGGTGCCTTAGCAGGATAGGAGTGTGGTGGACCAGGTGCCTGAGCAGGTGAGGAGGTGGTGGACCAGGTGCCTTAGCAGGCGAGGAGGTGGTGGACCAGGTGCCTGAGCAGGCGAGGAGGTGGTGGACCAGGTGCCTTAGCAGGATAGGAGTGTGGTGGACCAGGTGCCTTAGCAGGTTAGGAGTGTGGTGGACCAGGTGCCTGAGCAGGTGACGAGGGTGGTGGACCAGGTGCCTTAGCAGGTTAGGAGTGTGGTGGACCAGGTGCCTTAGCAGGTTAGGAGTGTGGTGGACCAGGTGCCTTAGCAGGATAGGAGTGTGGTGGACCAGGTGCCTGAGCAGGTGACGAGGGTGGTGGACCAGGTGCCTGAGCAGGTGACGAAGGTGGTGGATCAGGTGCCTGAGCAGGTGAGGAGGTGGTGGACTAGGTGCCTGAGCAGGTGAGGAGGTGGTGGACTAGGTGCCTGAGCAGGTGAGGAGGTGGTGGACCAGGTGCCTTAGCAGGTTAGGAGTGTGGTGGACCAGGTGCCTTAGCAGGATAGGAGTGTGGTGGACCAGGTGTATGAGAAGGTGAAGAGAGCGGTGGACCAGGTGGCTGAGCAGTTGACGAGGGTGGTGGATCAGGTGGCTGAGCAGTTGACGAGGGTGGTGGATCAGGTGGCTGAGCAGGTGACGAGGGTGGTGGACCAGGTGCCTTAGCAGGTTAGGAGTGTGGTGGACCAGTTGCCTTAGCAGGTGAGGAGGTGGTGGACTAGGTGCCTGAGCAGGCGAGGAGGTGGTGGACCAGGTGCCTTAGCAGGATAGGAGTGTGGTGGACCAGGTGCCTTAGCAGGATAGGAGTGTGGTGGACCAGGTGCCTTAGCAGGTTAGGAGTGTGGTGGACCAGTTGCCTTAGCAGGTGAGGAGGTGGTGGACCAGGTGCCTGAGCAGGTGACGAGGGTCGTGGACCAGGTGCCTGAGCAGGCGAGGAGGTGGTGGACTAGGTGCCTGAGCAGGTGACGAGGGTCGTGGACCAGGTGCCTGAGCAGGTGACGAGGGTCGTGGACCAGGTGCCTTAGCAGGATAGGAGTGTGGTGGACCAGTTGCCTTAGCAGGTGAGGAGGTGGTGGACCAGGTGCCTTAGCAGGATAGGAGTGTGGTGGACCAGGTGCCTTAGCAGGATAGGAGTGTGGTGGACCAGGTGCCTTAGCAGGATAGGAGTGTGGTGGACCAGGTGCCTTAGCAGGATAGGAGTGTGGTGGACCAGGTGCCTGAGCAGGTGAGGAGGTGGTGGACCAGGTGCCTGAGCAGGTGACGAGGGTCGTGGACCAGGTGCCTGAGCAGGTGACGAGGGTGGTGGACCAGGTGTATGAGAAGGTGAAGAGAGCGGTGGACCAGGTGGCTGAGCAGGTGACGAGGGTCGTGGACCAGGTGCCTGAGCAGGCGAGGAGGTGGTGGACCAGGTGCCTTAGCAGGCGAGGAGGTGGTGGACCAGGTGCCTGAGCAGGCGAGGAGGTGGTGGACTAGGTGCCTGAGCAGGTGACGAGGGTCGTGGACCAGGTGCCTTAGCAGGATAGGAGTGTGGTGGACCAGGTGCCTGAGCAGGTGACGAGGGTGGTGGAACAGACGCCTGAGCAGGCGAGGAGGTGGTGGACCAGGTGCCTTAGCAGGTTAGGAGTGTGGTGGACCAGGTGCCTTAGCAGGATAGGAGTGTGGTGGACCAGGTGCCTTAGCAGGTTAGGAGTGTGGTGGACCAGGTGCCTGAGCAGGTGACGAGGGTCGTGGACCAGGTGCCTTAGCAGGATAGGAGTGTGGTGGACCAGGTGCCTTAGCAGGATAGGAGTGTGGTGGACCAGGTGCCTGAGCAGGTGACGAAGGTGGTGGATCAGGTGGCTGAGCAGTTGACGAGGGTGGTGGAACAGACGCCTGAGCAGGCGAGGAGGTGGTGGACCAGGTGCCTGAGCAGGTGACGAGGGTGGTGGAACAGACGCCTGAGCAGGCGAGGAGGTGGTGGACCAGGTGCCTTAGCAGGCGAGGAGGTGGTGGACTAGGTGCCTGAGCAGGCGAGGAGGTGGTGGACCAGGTGCCTGAGCAGGTGACGAGGGTGGTGGATACACAAACACTGAAGGAGATACAAGGGAAACTAGAAAGCTAGTATGAACGTAACGTTCCCAAGTGGTTCTTTACCGAGCCACCTCAGGTCTTGTCTTCCTTCTACAGCTACTCCTGCAGGTGCTGCTGGTAAGAGGAACCATTAGCCTGATCGGAGGTGGCACGCGGAGTTGAAGGAGATGGTTCTCTTTATGCCAGCGATGGTCAACGATACAGCAGCTGGCAGCAGGGTAGAGTCAGCAGGTGTCAGCGGAAATTGAAACCTCATACTTTACAACTTTCCCATTGGACCGAACCAAACGTATGATGGCCTAACTTAGCTTAACTTACATTGCCCCAACTTAAGTGCCTTTTGAAGTATATGTCGTGTGTAAAGCTACACTTTCTACATGTAACGTGACTACATATGACCACAACAAAGCTAATATAACCTAGTTCAGGTTAAGATACGTTAGGTTAGCTCTGATCAGGTTAAACTAGGCTAAATCTAATCTAACTTTAGATAAGTTAGGCTAAATCTAGCTGAACTTTAGATAAGTTAGGCTAGATCAAATAAGGTTAAGTAAGATCTAATTACCGTTAGGTTACGGTAGATATGGTTGAAGTTTGGTTAAGGTAGGCTACATCTACTCTACTTAGGTTAAGGTAGGTTACCTCTTGTTAAGGCTGAGGCAAGTGATGCTAGATCGACTTTAGGTACGCGTAGGTCAGGCTAGATCAGTTTAGAGAATAAATATGTTAAGATAGATCGAATTTAGGTTACGTTAAGCGAGATCGGAAAGTCGCTTTCATACAAAGGGGTTCCAAAATTTCCTTTCGTCGCCTGTGGCAGTACGTTTCCTTGCCGACAGCAGCTCCTCCTCCTCCTCCTGCTTCTGGCCCTCCCTTGGCTATCAATCTTATTCACAGGGACACAGGAAGCGCCAGCCTCAGTACCTGTATTTACCCGCTGCCGTCCCAATCGGGTGGAAGGTGGCGATAATGGGAGGGCTGATGGGAGCCTTGGACGGGTTCCAAATAGCGCGGGTACATACCCAACATCTGAGCGGGTGTCGAGTGTGGCCCGGGTGTAGTGAGGACATCTCAAAGCCTTCCTGTGGCGTAGAGTATAAGGGCTCGTCCAAGAGCACCCGCCTGTACAGAGCAGCCCAGCCCTTTGTCCCGACAAGCGGGAGGCAGACGGCTTCCACAGTAACCACGAGACAGTCAGCCTTCAAGATACGGACTTCCCTCCAAAACCCTCCTGAAAATATGTTTTCTCTTTTGTCCTCTTGATTCTCTATCTCTTCATCTCTTGTCTGTGCCTGTATTTCAGAGCCTGGGGCTCGACGAGGTCTTCTAACACGAACAGAGCCTTCGACATTACAGAAGAAAAGAAAATGCTCCACCAGATAGTAAACGTGGCTTATCTTGGCTAGCTTAACTACATGAGTGAACGTATACACACACACACACACACACACACACACACACACAGGTCAACCACGAACTTATCCACCAAACAAAAGAAGTCCCTCCTTACTTGGCGACACAAAGGGGAACCATCGAACACTTGGATCAAACATTGGATCACAAAGGGACTCTGAACGTGTACCAGAGACAGACCAAAGTGGTGGAGAAAAGAAAAAAAAACAACTGCAAAAAGCTCTCAAGTCAGGCGAAAGAGATGTCCGCTCTGTCAACAAAGAAAACGAGAAGCAAACATTCTCAAAAACGCCACAGTTCAGTCATGAAACATAGAAAACGTTGAAGACATTGACCACGAACTTTAAAAATCTTACGGCAAAAATCAAGATAACTGAAAGCCATGAATGAGATGAAGATAACAATCATTACTTATAGTCGTACGTAAAACTCAAACCAAGGAGTATGTCTGGCCTCTCAAATTGAACTTCAGGAACACTAGAAGCACTAGTCCTATTAAGTTCAAACCATGGAACACTAAATATCACTGATCCATTAGGTTTAAATCAAGGAACACGAGTACAACTGGCTTAGTTAAGTTCAAATCAAGGAACACGAGTACAACTGGCTTAGTTAAGTTCAAATCAAGAAACACAAGTACCACTGGCTTAGTTAAGTTCAAATCAAGAAACACAAGTACCACTGGCTTAGTTAAGTTCAAATCAAAGAACACGAGTATCTCTGGCTCAGTTAAGTTCAAATAAAGGAACACGAGTACCACTGGCTTAGTCAAGTTCAAATCAAGGAACATGAGTACAACTGGCTTAGTTAAGTTCAAATCAAGGAACACGAGTACCACTGGTGCAGTTAAGTTCAAATCAAGGAAAATGAGTACCACTAGCGCAGTTAAGTTCAAATCAAGAAACACAAGTACCACTGGCTTAGTTAAGTTCAAATCAACGAACAATAGTATCATTGGGTCGTTAAGTTCAGATCCAAGGAACACAAGTACACCTGGTCTCGTTCATTTCAAATCCAGGACCAGTGATGAGTTCACATCAGGGAGCGCTAGGAACACTGGCCTGTGCGTTCAGAGGAGGGAGGGAAGGTCCTCATGTCACAGTGAGGTATACGTAACACTGCAGAAGCAATATGAGCCAGTGTTCAGTATGCCACGAAATCACACCATCGAAATGACTCCAGTGACTTGCTGGACAGCGTTCCCCTTATCTTACATCCAGGATACTGGAACTCGTTATGCCAAGACTACTGGAAGTCACATGACAAGACAACTGGAACTCGCATGCTAAGACTACTGGAACTCGTGTGCCAAGACAACTGGAACTCGAGTGCCAAGACAACTGGAACTCGTGTGCCAAGACAACTGGAACTCGTGTGCCAAGACAACTGGAATTCGTGTGCCAAGAAAACTGGAACTCGTGTGCCAAGACAACTGGAACTCGCATGCCAAGACTACTGGAACTCGTGTGCCAAGAGAACTGGAACTCGCATGCCGAGACTACTGGAACTCGTGTGCCAAGACAACTGGAACTCGTGTGCCAAGAGAACTGGAACTCGTGTGCCAAGACAACTGGAACTCGTGTGCCAAGACAACTGGAACTCGTGTGCCAAGACAACTGGAACTCGTCATGTAAAACTACTGTAACTCGTGTGCCAAGACAACTGGAACTCGTGTGCCAAGACAACTGGAACTCGTGTGCCAAGACAACTGGAACTCGTGTGCTAAGACAACTGGTACTCGTGTGCCAAGATAACTGGAACTCGCATGCCACTCTCTCCCTGCACC
Organism: Panulirus ornatus; assembly: GCF_036320965.1. Lineage (NCBI taxonomy): Eukaryota > Metazoa > Arthropoda > Malacostraca > Decapoda > Palinuridae > Panulirus > Panulirus ornatus. The sequence goes on from NC_092245.1 coordinate 21,742,912, forward strand.
ACCACAACCACACCCATTCTCTTCAAACATACCATCAGCCACACTCAGTCTCTCCCTGCGCCTCCACAACCACACCATCAGCCACACCCACTCTCTCCCTTCACCTCCACAACCACACCATCAGCCACACCGTCTCTCCCTTCACCTCCACAACCACACCATCAGCCACACCCACTCTCTCCCTGCACCTCCACAACCACACCATCAGCCACACCCACTCTCTCCCTGCACCTCCACAACCACACAACTATACAATCAACCACATCCAGTCTCTCCCTGCGCCTCCACAACCACACAACCGCACCATAAATCACATCCACTTTCTCGCTACACCCTCGCCACCAGCCAACCAAAGCATCCTCCTCACCCTCCGTATGCAGGAGGCGAGACAGCCCTGCGTGCACCGAGACGAGCAAAAAAAGGCGTACCTTCAACTTGGTGAAGGTAGGAACGTCAGCGCCAGCAGTCCCTGACTGACACCATCAGCGCCACACGTATACTGATACTCCCGCGCCACTCATCATATCGGACACCTGCCTCCTCTCCACCTCGCGTGCTGACTATCTCACCCACACTACACACCTTCGGAACCGTAAAACATGAGTCTTCCTTCAACATGACTTCAACGTGTCGCCGGAACTTCATATTTCTAATAGACGCGAAAATAACTTAGATCGTAAAGTATTAGCCTGGCGGGGAAAAGCTGGCCCCTCGCAAGCAGGGTGGAACTAACTCCACTGGTATACACAGTGTGTAACATGCAAGAAGAACCCATCACTACCGTAATTCCCAGTGTTAGCCACCATCAAATCCATCGCCGTCCAGAACAAAGAACAGAGCCGCTAGCAAATGTGTATCAAGCGATACGTATACAAGATTCCTTTATGCGACCAGATGAAATCTTCCATTGTTTTACCACAATAACATTCCCGTCGATGTAGTTATTCCAGACAATGACAGACGTGAGATAAGAACAATGTTAATTTGGGTGGCGGCTGGAGAGGACACGAGGATGCTCACATACCGCCTCCTGCAACGGATAGTAACTCACCCTCGGGGTAGGAAAATATATATATATATATATATATATATATATATATATATATATATATATATATATATATATATATATATATATATATATATATATCCCTGGGGATAGGGGAGAAAGAATACTTCCCATGTATTCCCTGCGTGTCGTGGAAGGCGGCTAAAAGGGGAGGGACCGGGTGGCTGGAAATCTTCCCCTCCCGTTTTTTTTTTCTAATTTTCCAAAAGAGGGAACAGAGAAGGGGGCCAGGGGAGGATATTCCCTGAAAGGCCCAGTCCTCTGTTCTTAACGCTACCTCGCTAATGCGAGAAATGGCGAACAGTATAAAAGAAAGAATATAATATATATATATATATATTTTTTTTTTTTTTTTTTTTTTTTTTTTATACTTTGTCGCTGTCTCCCGCGTTTGCGAGGTAGCGCAAGGAAACAGACGAAAGAAATGGCCCCCCCCCCATACACACGTACATACACACGTCCACACACGCAAATATACATACCTACACAGCTTTCCATGGTTTACCCCAGACGCTTCATATGCCTTGATTCAGTCCACTGACAGCACGTCAACCCCTGTATACCACATCGCTCCAATTCACTCTATTCCTTGCCCTCCTTTCACCCTCCTGCATGTTCAGGCCCCGATCACACAAAATCTTTTTCACTCCATCTTTCCACCTCCAATTTGGTCTCCCTCTTCTCCTCGTTCCCTCCACCTCCGACACATATATCCTCTTGGTCAATCTTTCCTCACTCATTCTCTCCATGTGCCCAAACCATTTCAAAACACCCTCTTCTGCTCTCTCAACCACGCTCTTTTTATTTCCACACATCTCTCTTACCCTTACGTTACTTACTCGATCAAACCACCTCACACCACACATTGTCCTCAAACATCTCATTTCCAGCACATCCATCCTCCTGCGCACAACTCTATCCATAGCCCACGCCTCGCAACCATACAACATTGTCGGAACCACTATTCCTTCAAACATACCCATTTTTGCTTTCCGAGATAATGTTCTCGACTTCCACACATTTTTCAAGGCTCCCAAAATTTTCGCCCCCTCCCCCACCCTATGATCCACTTCCGCTTCCATGGTTCCATCCGCTGACAGATCCACTCCCAGATATCTAAAACACTTCACTTCCTCCAGTTTTTCTCCATTCAAACTCACCTCCCAATTGACTTGACCCTCCACCCTACTGTACCTAATAACCTTGCTCTTATTCACATTTACTCTTAACTTTCTTCTTCCACACACTTTATATTATATATATATATATATATATATATATATATATATATATATATATATATATATATATATATATATAAACCACATTTTTCCTTCCTTACTTAATCGCTATTTCCAGCATTAGCGGGGTAGCACCAGGAATAGAAAGAGAGAGACTACATCCTGGCGATTGGGTAAAGCCCACAGTAAGTGAACCATGGCAGGCCCGGCCCGTAGACTTCGCCAGCCTCCCCGCGCGGCGACCTCCTTACAGGTAACCCAGTATTAGCTGGCCTTCCTCAGGCACAGACTCGCCTGCTGTGTGAACTTTCACCAACGACAGTATTTTTCATGTATCTATGAAAGGATTACTTTAATCTACTTTATATCTGCTTAATATGTATCTTAATATCTATGTACTTAATATCTTAATAATCTACTTTATATCTGCTTTAATCTACTTTATATCTGCTTAATTATTTTTATCTACCATATCTTTAGTCTGTTTTAAAGTGGGATTAACATACGATTTTTTTCCATACATGTTAATCAACTTACTACCGGTATGAATTATCTATTAAGATAAAATAGACATCAGATTCGTATAAATGCAGAAATTTCGAAACAGAGAAATGACATGAACGAGCGACCAGTTCCTGTGGGAATGGTCACATGGCTCATAAGTTTCCACGCCAGACTCACAAGTTCCCACGCCAGACTCACAAGTTCCCACGCCAGACTCACATGTTTCCACGACCGATTCACAAGTCTGCCTAACATACTCACAAGTCTCCAAGCCAGAATCACAAGGTTGCACAAAAGACTCACAAGTTTCCACGCCACTTTCGCAAGTCTCCAAGCCAGACTCACAAGTTTCCACGGCAGACCCACAAGTTTCCACGAGAAGACTCACAAGTTTCTACAACAGACTGATTCCTCACAAACCACTGCCTTGTTTGGATGGATGAGCTGTGAGATAATTAGTAATATTCTCCACCTACGATTATACACCGTAGAGGACATGATACGTGCAACACCTTGAGCCTTAAAGTGTTTGTATTAGGGGGAAGAGAGGGGAGGGATTTTAAGCGGGAGTTATATAAAGCTTAGCCTTGAGGACCCACTGCCTACATATGGTGTAACCTAGATGACCTTACTGGGTCAGGTCAAAGGCCATGCCATTATGCCCATGGTTCGTCAGGTCATGCTCAAGGGTCGTTGTTCGGCTGGGCTCAATGGTCGTATCTTCGACAAACGACAACTAGCCTTTACGTCCATCACCATTTAACCTCTAGTGCCTTGCCCTGGCGGCCCCGCGGGGCCCTACAGATCCCCAGGCGGCCTGGTGTATGTCCCCTGCTCTGGCGGCCAGGCGCAACACGACCCGGGGAAGTCCGGTGTGTGTCCTCTGCTCCGGTAGCCCCGTGAGGCAAGGACCCAGGGCGGCCTGGAGTGTGTCCCATGCTTCGGGAGCTCCCTGAAGCCAGGTGTCGGGGCGGCCTGGCGTGAGCCCCTTCCTCCGGGGAACCAGGACTAGAATAAATAAACCATGCTTCTCCCACTGATCCAATCAAGTGGTGAGACGTGCCGCTCTCTGAACCCGGCCGACAACCCTTCCCCACTCACCCTAGGCCCTGGCCCTCACCATGAGTCACCGACCTACCCCTGATCCTGAAGTGCCAGCCCTGGCCCTTTCTCCTCCCGCCCAACCCCTCACCAGATCTCTGCTCCCAACCCCAGATCTGGCCAGGAGGATACCAACCCCAGATCTGGCCAGAAGAATCTCAACCCCAGACCTGGCCAGGAGGACCCCAACCCCAGATCTGGCCACGAGGATCCCAAGCCCAGATCTGGCCAGGAGGACTCCAACCCCAGATCTAGCCAGGAGGACCCCAACCCTAGATCTGGCCAGGAGGATTCCAACCCCAGATCTGGCCAGAAGGATCTCAACCCCAGACCTGGCCAGGAGGATCCCAACCCCAGATCTGGCCAGGAGGGTCTCAACCCCAGATCTGGCCAGGAGGGTCTCAACCCCAGATCTGGCCAGAAGGATCTCAACCCCAGACCTGGCCAGGAGGACCCCAACCCCAGATCTGGCCACGAGGATCCCAAATCCATCCTTGACCCCTACCGACCCAGTCGGGACTCTTCCATGTCTCCGCTAACATCCCATCCCCGAGCCTGAAACCCCCATCTTCTTCCAACTTAACCCTGACCCTTTCCCCGTCACCCCCATTCCCCAACCTACCCTAGCCATTCTCCCCCTGCTTCACCCCACCTCACCCTGGCCATGAGCCTTCCCTCCTCTGCCCTTCTCAGCTCCAGCCCTAAGCCTTCCACTTCCAGTCCCATCTCGCCCTAGCCCTAAGCCCTCTTCTCCCTTCCCTACATCAGCCCATCCCTAAGCCTTTCTCATCCCGCCCCAACCCTAAGCCTTTCTTCCCTTGCCCTACACCGCCCTGGTCCTGAGCCTCCCCCCACCCCCCCGCCCTGCCCCACTCCAGGTTTCCCCTCCAAGCCAGGCAATAGCGTTCGCTCGTCTTGTGTCTGCAGCCGTGTACTGGTCCAGGTCACACCAGCCTCCGTGTCTGGCGCGAACCCCTCCTCCCCTCACCTCCTCTTCCCGACCCGACTCTCGTCCCTGTCATCACCTCGGACCTGTCCCCCGACACACACACACACACACACACACACGCACACACACACACCACACACACACACACAGACGATCAATACCCCCCGCTATGGAGTCATCATCACTACCAGTGGTACTGCCTTCTGTTGTAACCTTCTATAGCCTGACACCACTACATACCGTCCGTCAATATGGCCAACCAGAAACACACACACACACACACACACACACACACACACACACACACACACACAAAGAAAAAAGAAAAACATTCTGTACATTCTGCAGATAAAGTCTAATTCAACCCCTTTTAACACGACGGTATAACCCTTGGGAGTGGAGGTCGGAGGTCACGTTATAATACCCAAAGGGTCGTCAGGTCACGCTCGAGGATCACGCTGCGCTGAGAGGGGTCACAACATCGACATAAATGCTAAAGGCAAGAGGAAAGCAGAGAACGAACTTCATGCATACAAATGAACGCAAAACTTCTTCCGAATCTAATCGTTGCCAAAAATGTATTCCCGCCACAAGTAAACAGAAGAAAACATTTACATACGACACACTGACATCGACAGCTCTGTCCCCCCTGCAGTGGCCCGGCCCTGTTAACTTCATCTAAACACCCCTGGCTGCTGGCTGCTTCCAGCAGGTGCTGGCAGTATGCCACGGAGTCGCTCACACACGTCCAGGGGAGAGCAGAAGTTTACACAGACCCCAGGGGGGAGAGCGTCTGTGCCGTTGTAGAATGCCCGGGTCTCTGGCATCACCACAATTACTGCGGCACAGCAATACAGTTCACCGTCTATGTCATGCTGTGTTCATGAGTTTTCGAAGTCCTTATCTTAACCCAAGTGAGGACGAGCATTAAGCTCCAACGGCAGGAGACCTCCTCGAGTACGACCTTACGACCCTTGAGGGCTGACCTTACCACCGCTGAGTCAGACGGTACGACCCTTCAATACGACATTATGACCTTTGAGGACTGACGTCACCACCGCCGAGTCAGACGGTACGACCCTGCAATACGACTCTACGAGCCTTGAGGACTGACCTTATCACCGCTGAGTGAGACGGTACGACCCTTCAGTACGACCTTACGACCCTTGAGGACTGACCTTACCACTGGTGAGTGAGACAGTACGAACCTTCAGTACGACCTTACGACCCTTGAGGACTGACCTTACCACTGGTGAGTGAGACAGTACGAACCTTCAGTACGACCTTACGACCCTTGAGAACTGACCTTACCACTGGTGAGTGAGACGGTACGACCCTTCAATACGACCTTACGACCCTTCAGGACTGACCTTACCACTGACGAGTCAGACTGTACGACCCCTCAGTATGACGCGGAAGTCACGCCAACTGTATCCTAAATGTTGTACCGCCGCGTACTCAAGGATCGTTGCGTCGTACTCACGGGGGTCGCACCGTCGTGCTCAAAAGGTGAATTTGAACACCTCAAAAAAAAAAATCAATAAAAGACTTAAGGAACCAAAGACAGACTCACACATACCTCCGCGGCCAGGAAAATTCATATATATATATATATATATATATATATATATATATATATATATATATATATATATTGGAAAGGATCACAATTTTGCGCGTGATCAAGATATTCCTATGACATGTTTACTATTCCTATCACATGTTTACCAAATGGCGTCCTAGCTTCGTCTCTTCGATGTATATCAACTGACTGTTATATTTCTCTCTTGTGTCTCCCCTGATGATGTGATTATTACACGAAAGTGCACTTGGGAACTTTTCGTGTTTCATTTTCCCCGTGGACTCATAGGAATATATATATATATATATATATATATATATATATATATATATATATATATATATATATATATATATATATATATATATATATATGATGTGAACTATCTGCTACTATACCGCGAGAGTCGAACCCCGGACCATCTGTATGGCAGCCAGGTAGCCTAACCGGCAAGCCACGATGAGCTTAAAACAGCATTTCCTCCGTGGTCTGGGGGTTAGGCTGCCTGCTTGCTACACAGATGGTCCAGGGTTCGATTCTCGGGGTATAGTAGTAACCAATTCACATCACATGTCTTGCTTCACAGGGATTATATGAACAACTGGCATTATTTCGGGAATTTTCAAATGTTCTGGGAGGCAGTGCCCTTAAAGGCTTTCCCCATTTTCTATAATACTACCTAAACAAACGCAGATTACTACTCCTAGCTCAACCATCTTAGGTTAACCTGCAATGCCCTTAGCGTCTTCGTCGTCTGCCATGTCAGCGCTTTCAGCTTAAGATCTAGCGGCGGCGTCTGCTCCGCCACCAGCGTCGGCTAGGTTTAGCGACGTCTGCCACACTAAAGTTTCCAGCTAAGTCGAGCGTCAGTCTGTCCCCGAGACCCCGGGCAATTTATCACAGGGAGCAGGTGGCTAATGTGAGGCGATGCTTCCTACGGCCGAACCACAAACCCATTTTGAAGGTCCACCTCCCAAACTAGCGAAAGTTCTCCCCCTCACGCTGACTTCTCATTACTTCCATCACAACACCGCTACCCAGGTCTCCTCCATTTTCGTACACCATCCACCTCGCATGGGAAGCGCTGGTGCTTTAAAGTCTACAATAGTCTGATAATCCCCATTGCCTCCCTAGCTACGAAACTGGGAGCCTCCTTGACTTCGGGGGGATAAAATACCTGACTAGACTTGGACGCGTCAACTTCCCCAGGAACTAATTATGTCAGAGATTTGCTTCCCGTCGTCGGTCTGTGCATCGGATGACGAGAAATCAATTCCCCGGCCTTGACTACAGACATGCGCCCCCCACCCCCCGGTCCTGTAACACACACACACACGGCATCCGTGACCGGCACCAGCCGACGACGGCTTAACCTCACCCACAGCATAGGCAATATTCAGCCACCGTTTTCTCTCAAGCGAACAACACGTTGCAAGAGAGGTTGAAAGTGTTGCTTTCTTCTTCTTCTTCTTCTTCTGCCTCGTGAGGAATGAGGCTTATACGGAGAAGCAGACAGAGAGCGGAGGCTGGACAGACGAGGGGCTTCAAAGTCCGAATGGGAAGTGGTTTCCACGGGAGCGAGAACACACAAACGACACAGGAGGACGAAGGGACGGAGGCTATATGAGAGAGAGAGAGAGAGAGAGAGAGAGAGAGAGAGAGAGAGAGAGAGAGAGAGAGAGAGAGAGAGAGAGAGAGAGAGAGAGAGACATACACACACACACACACACACACACACACACACACACACGTCAGCAAGGAGGTTAAGAGCGGCGGGCTAACAAGACTGTATGACCTTCGCTCCGCTCCGATAAAGAGACGAGTATCAGGGAATGCTCTCTTCTGTCAGTACACACCACGAGCGCCCAACCCAGGAACTACGTAGCTGAGAACGAGTCCTAGCAGCCAGGTGGAACCCCCCTCGTTCCGGTGGAGGGCCCTCGCTACGGCACAACGAGACGAAAGCGGCTGAGAAACTTGTGAATCGACACGAAAAAAGACAAACATGGGAGTGATACGAGTTGATTATCGATTCTGGCGAGTGTGTACAGAAGGAATCTCTCCCCCTCCCTCCCTCCCTCCCCCCCCACCTCCCTCCGTCAACCAGGCTAGGCTACCCGACCCTCACGGAGACGACAACGCCACAGACGACACGTTCTGAAAGCCTATCCCCCAAGCTACTCATAGGGTAGAGTCTTGAGTATATAAGGCACACACTGCAGGCGTACGATTAATGAGGTATGTGCCAGACTGAGTCACAAAATAAACCCCGATCATCACGCCTGCCACTAGGAGGATGAGGACGGCTGGGAACTCTTGAGGCCACAACCTGTGCCGGAGTCCTGGACAAGAATGCTGATGCCGATGGCTAGGCGGCGCTGGTGGGTGTAACTTTACACGAGTTCCGCCTCGATCGCCTCACAACCAAGCAATATATAGACGAAAAAGACGCACCGAAGTATGCCGTAATATGGAGCTCAAGAGGAAAAGCTGCTTGTTCAGTAATCTGTAACTTTGTAACTTCCTTATTCTAACACCTAAGTCTACGAGGGTACTGAGTTGACGAAGACCATCAACACCGCCTCTGCAGAAAGTGAACGACCACCATCAGCAGCCATGTCCCCGAGCGGTCATATGAAAAGTCCTGGATGGGGCGGGTGACCTGACGAGGGACGAAACCACCTACAAGGACCTGCTCGAGGGTTGACAGCACCCACCACACCAACGGCACACGAGAAGCAGACCATAAGGATCCCGCGATCGTCGTCCAGTAGCAGACTCATGGCTGTACAAGCTAATGCCTGAGACAAACACAAGAGACTAAACCACAGAAGATATACAGAGTAATAAACATCAATGCTGCATCTGTAGTTCCAGTGCTACCAACACAAATTTCTTCCCCGGTTTACACTCTCGCCATAACCATTTCAGATTTCCTCTGCGACCTTCACCAAGAAGGGTCTGTGTCCTTCTATTTTCCTCTTTGGAGAATAATATCAAGGCATGAACCACTACATCACAGACGGTACGAATGTCTGGCCATCTGTCTTACACGTCTGTGCCAACATCTCGCAACGTTGTCTTAATAACCAATAAGCTACAGTGAGCATCGTCACATATTGCCCGTGGTACAATGGCTGGTGGCATTCAGTGGCGAGGCAAGGACTGGGTCCTCACCTCCAGCCTCCCTGGTGCTCGGGGGCCGCGCCAGATATTGCGGCAACACTTGCCCCTGACAGGTCATCACCAGCCGCAAATTGGAATATGGACCAGATGGAAAAGTCTGGCCTTTGATTTACACGCTCGAAATTACGATCAAAGGCCGGGGCCAACGCCTCAGTTAATCTCACCGGAGGAGCGGCGCCCTGGTGGTGTCGAGGCTGGCGGCGACCCTTGTCGGCGGAGCGGGAGGCCAAGGGGGTTGAGTTCACCACTAAGTTTAGACGATGTCATACAGGAAGTCCCAAGAGCACGGCCCGTCCACTACTCAAGTCAGCATTAACTTACTCATTTCCACCACGTCTGTGTCACTGCATCGTATTCCAAAGTTACTTACATTCCAAGAGGAGCAGAACGATTCATCATAAGTGTTAAGTACAAGGACACCCCACTTGGCTGCTGGTTGGAGAGTGAGGCGGTATGACGCAGGTGGCTTGCCATCTGCACATCGAGTTGAAGCAGGTGTTTTACTCACGAGCCTTCAGACACTATGTGGCCACTGTAACAAGTCCACCCACACCACCTTTGGTCACACAGGTGGATAAAGGTCACGTGAGAGTAGATGAATAAAACGCATTTGCGTCTTAATGGAGTCATCAGTTCGCTATGACACCTCAATGGTTCCGAATATAGCTGTAGACGATGAAGTCGTTTTCGGGTGGGCAAGTTAAAACTCCGAAACGCGACACGCGCTGGGGATGTGGTGGTGGTGGTGGTGGGAGGCTGGTGCCTGGCTCAGGGGGAGGCTGTCCCGCCTCTATTGCATCCCGCCCAGAGTCATGCTCTGAAGATGTGCTGGTAACACGAGAGAAGGCGTCTATCTCTATCTTGACGGGGGACACTTAGTTACATCTGTTACATCCTCATCTTTGGGGCTGGTGCTCCATGAGCGCAAAATTCTATACAGTAAATCCCACACACACACACACACGTGTGTGTGTGTGTGTGTGTGTGTGTGTGTGTGTGGTGTCAAAGACGTCCACTTTCCACTTTATCACAGGAAACTCATAATTACTATCATCAACGACCCTCGCTTAAAAAAAAAAGGCAAGTATTCTCTGCCTCAAAAAACTCCCAGTGTCTGTCTTTTCCTTATACGTCCACTGACATTCTTGCACGTTAAGTTCAAGGACGGACCTCGATAAGGATTTCTGTCCGTGACTGGAGCCTCTGACATGAAAACAATACCTGCCAACTCAGCGGGTGTGGCATGCATGTAGTCGTCACCAAAGAAAACGGTGCAAACTTTCCAAGATAAAAAAAACTCGCAAGATCAAGCTGGAACCATTCTACTAACTGGAACTCAAGACTGCCATACCTACTCACATCAATATTCAATGTTTTATATTTTTTTCTTTCAAACTATTCGCCATTTCCCGCGTTAGCAAGGTAGCGTTAAGAACAGAGGACTGGATCTTTGAGGGAATATCCTCACCTGGCCCCCTTCTCTGTTCCTTCTTTTGGAAAATTAAAAAAAAACGAAAGGGGACGATTTCCAGCCCCCCGCTCCCTCCCCTTTTAGTCGCCTTCTACGACACGCAGGGAATACGTGGGAAGTATTCTTAATCCCCTATCCCCAGGGATATATATATATATATATATATATATATATATATATATATATATATATATATATATATATATTGGAAAGGATCACAATTTTGCGCGTGATCAGGTATATTCCTGAGTCCACGGGATAAGTGGAACATGATAAGTTCCCAAGTGCACTTTCGTGTAATAATTACATCATCAGGGGAGACATAAGAGAGAAATATAACAGTCAGTTGATATACAACGAAGAGACGTAGTTTGGTTGAAGAAGGGGAATTGTTTACAAATTCTATAAACAATAAAGTTATCCAATTTGTATAGGCCTTCACTAATATTAAGATTATAATCATTTGTGTATTCAATAATAGAAGATTCAATGATATTTCTCGTGGTACTGGAGTTAGAGTTAATAACTGAGATGGCTTTACTCCAGTCAATACAATGATCATAGTTTTTAACGTGATTAAACAAGGCATTTGATTCTTGTCCTGTTCTTATACTATATTCATGTTACTTAAGTTTAACAGAAAGATCCTTATCAGTCTGCCCAATATAAAACTTATCACAATTTCTGCGTGGCACTTTACAGATGCATCCAGGAGAATTTCCTGCTGAGTTCCTGATTAAGATATTCTTTATAGTATCATTGTTGTTGAAGGCAACATTTACATTAAGAGATTTAAGCAAAATGGGAAGTAAAGTAAATTCATTATCAAAAGGGAGAACTAAAAGATTCTTGGTGTCAATGGGAGGTTTGGGCTTAACTCTATAAAATGATTTTTTGCTAACTTAAGGGATTTATCAATGAAAGATCTAGGGTACTATATATTACGTACTTGCAGTCCAGAGTATACTGATGATGAGTTTGAGAAGATATATTTTATTGGATCTAAGATGAAGTACCCTAGATCTTTCATTGATATACACAGATAATTATAGTCTTAATATTAGTGAAAGTCTATGCAAATTGGAAAACTTTATTGTTGATAAAATTTATAAACAATTCCCCTTCTTGTCCATACGTTCGTTGTCTGTCTTGGACAATCACATGTTTACCAAATGGCGTCCTAGCTACGTCTCTTCGTTGTATATCAACTGACCGTTATATTTCTTTTGTGTCTCTCCTGATGATGTGATTATTGCACGAAAGTGCACTTGGGAACTTATCGTGTTTCATTTTCCCCATGGACTCATAGGAATATATATATATATATATATATATATATATATATATATATATATATATATATATATATATATATATATATATGAGGTGGTAAGTGACACAACAGAGTATATTACAGGAGGTTCGACACAATTGTCTCCCTCAGCGGACTGATCAAGGAGGAATGCAGATCGCAGATGCTCCCAGCCGGTCAGCTGTGTCCCGGCCTCTACCTCCCGGCCGCTAATTGGTGAGTCGGCTCTACTGGCTTCGCACCTCTGCCACCGCCCGCGTACAGCCATCTCCACCGTTGCCTGTGCCAAGGAGACAGACACCACCAGCTCTCGAACTTGGTGAAAGCAGAGGTGGGCTGCACACGAGCGGAGGAGAGGGGCGCGTAGCCTCGAGAGCTGACCACCAATTAGCGGCTTGGAGATATAGGGAGGGACACAGCCGACCTGCTGGGCGCGTCTTTGATCTGTACTCCTTGATCAGTCCACTGAAGAAGACGTATCGAAACATCTGAAGTAAACTCTATCCTCCACCCTTTGTCCGTTACCACTTTGACTCCAAAATATGTCGACGTATATATATATATATATATATATATATATATATATATATATATATATATATATATATATATATATATACACACACACACACACACACACACACACACATATATATATATATATATATATATATATATATATATATATATATATATATATATATATATATATATATATATCAATGTAAGAACAAATTTCTACACAGATTATCAATGAGGTAAATAAGCAGCGGTTTACGTTACAACCTCCCTAGAATACCATATTCCAAACAAGCCGCAATACTAAAATACATTAAGCAAATAACGTACCTTGGGAGACACGATTATATCTTCTGTTTAAGTCACTGCTAACAAAGAAATTTCCTTTCTATATTCGTTCTATATGTAAAGTTCTTCCCACACTTTCTATACGGATGCCAACCATAGAGGGATTGACCGTTATAACACCTCCCACTTTCTTTCGACAACAAAGCTATGGAATCATCTTCCACCTCTCGTCTCTCCCTATAACCTGTCTACAATCACAAGTCAGGTCTTCAGACTCGGGTAAAGTCCAGGATAATTACTACATTTCCCTTCTATTTTTTTTCCTACTGCACGAAATGGTCTTTAATTGGTATATGCTTCCGCCCATGCAATGTTAGTCACTATAAAATAATAATGTTAAATAAGGGGTAGAACCATCATACGATGCACAGAAATACTATAGTTCACGTACGAGCCATTCCGTTTTCTTTGACCTAATGGTCGCCCTAAGAAAACGTTTCTCAGCCAAGTTACGATCATTCAATGGTAGACTTAATTTCAAATGACATTCATATAAAAGAACACTCACCGCTTATCTTTACCTTAAGAAAAGGAACGATGTAAATTTACCACTACTACCTCATAAGCAATCGAATGGGTAACAGAACTAGCAGTGTGTGAAGAGCTGTCTTCTGCTATGCGCACCTTTAAAATGACATAATTGCTAAGTATGTCATACCTAATCATGAATTCCATTTGAGGTTTAAATCATAAATGCTTAACTGTCAAAAGCATTTCAGAATTTTAACATGTTGTCCTGACCATGGCATCTGAATATCTTGACGATATGTTTTCATATTTCAGTTTCAACAGAACGAGCTTCGCGAATGAAAGGGTAAATCAATTTTCTTTCCGCTAATAACTGTCACAGTCGGAACAAAAGATCAGTTTGTATAGTCTTAAATGTATTATTTAACACTAATCTATCAAATTCTATATGAAAGAATTATACACAGACGTTCACTATTATGTTAGTCACTCATTCTCTTACGCACCCATTTTCTTTGATCTCGGACATCAAAAGAGAACGGAGAATCTGGATTCAGGGGATACTCACCATGGAGTTGGAGAGCGATGGTGCGGACTGCCCAAGTAGGGAGTTCCGCATCCGTAGTAGATTTGAGCCCTCATTGCCTCCTGAAAGGATAAAAAAAAGAAGCATGATATATATATCTTCTTGTAATTAACAATAGGAAAATCAACATAAAAGTCAATACAACATTTATGTCGTAATTACCCCAACTAAGACTTTTCTTAATTCTTCACCATGGAATTACTAGCACAAATCACCACAAAAATATTCAAATTTGACGAACCGGCCGGACACATACTCATACACAGTTTCTTGATGTAACAGGTCACAATAATTACATAATCATAATATAATAAAAAGAGTGTAAGGGAGCCAAGAATGTCTTTGTCACTTTTAATTACAATCCATAATCATCCATCACATCAATTACAAGCCATGTTGCATATAAATCAGTTTCCTGTCCTACACATAAACCGTACGGATAAAAGTGATTCACTATATCAAATACACCACGAGAATATGACAAGAGGGGCTGAAAATAGAATGGTAAACCTTTGCCTACGGAGAATGATGATGACAGCATCTACATACATAATACTATGGGGAATTGGACTGGATCAAAAAGATAGGATATGAAAGAAGGACTGATGACCTAGGGAAGCAATAATAGAAAAAAGAAATGAGACGAGAGATTACGAATAGTGAAGCTGGTAAAGTGTTCAAAGAGAACTTGTGAGACAATACAGTGGGTCATCTTTGCATATATAAAAGTACCCTAAACACAGGTTCCATACTCACCTTGAGGGGCTCCCACACAAGTGAGCACCGCCCCTGACCTCACCCTCGGTTTAGCATCATCAGCTAAGAAGTGAGGAAGCTGGTCAAGCGCAGGAAAACAGGTCCTGGCGGGTCTTCCGAGGAAGGGGACGATGAAGAACATACTGGAGGTGATGGAGTCCAGCGGGTTCAGATACGAGGTTGCTATCAATAGCACTGCTACTGCAGGCACTCCCCTCCTACTGCTGCTACTGTTGCTCCTACTGATGGTGCTGATACCGCTAATGGTACTGCTAATGCTGATACTCACACTACTACCGTTGCTGCTATTGATAATGTTACCTGCTGCTACTATTGCCGTCCATCTGACCTCCCCAAACTCAGCCCACACACCTGCTTATGATCATTTTCTTGAGGCGCGCCTCACTCTACCCAAAAGCACTACAGGTCACTCATGAGATACCCTGACATCCTTGACAAGAGTCTGGCTCATGGCCATTCTACTCATTCCTTTGGTAATAAACAATTAAGAATCATCAAAGCTTAATCATCTATCGTGCCAATTATCGATTCCATACTTATGGAATATCGAATCAAACCACTTCATTAAACATGCAACACGGGCTTGAAGTACACGTACTACTTTCAAAACCTATTTCATATATTCGATTGTAACATTTTATTGCCACTCACTTTACCAACACAGGTATAGCCCGCACAATGTGACCTTTAAGAGAAGAGCAATTAACGCAAATTACAGTTATATGACTAATTTGTTTCCAATTAACTACAGCAGCCGAGCAGCATTAAGATCTGACGCAAATTGACAATGGACGCAGAAGAAATATGTTTGTAGCAATTGGTTATGAAGTGACTTACCATGAACGCCATGATTTGATAGTCAGATCACCTCTAAGCTCGGGGAAAATGGCTTGTAACTCCCTCCGGCTCATGGGAACTAATGCGTTCTATAGTTCATGAATTTCAATGGTAAATCTAAACATACATCATACTGTATTATACTAATGGCAGTCATAGGATCTATTAACATTAAAGTCTATTGTATATCTACCTGCCCTGGGTTGGAATATTGTTAATATCAACAGATTGAAACGCGTTATTTATCAAAAGCCTACTGAACGTGATCATAGAGAGATACCTGAAACTTAAGAGGCACAGTTTGCAATACAACTCACCTTTCTAATGGCACGAAATATACTTACCTTCTTGAGCACGATGGTACGACCCTTGAGCATAACGATACGACCCTTGAGTATTACAACCTGGAATCTGAGCTGACAGGTCATCGTACCCAAGGGTCGTAAGCGTGGCGCTCCAGGACCATTACAGGACTTGGGGTGAGTTAAGGTACTGAGGCCCTCCCTACCTGACATGTCGAATCGGGCGGTGTCCGAGAATCGCCGACGGTGCAGGCGACTGAGGCGGCGGTGGAGCCACGACTCCTCCTGCCCACTGAGGGTCTCGTCCAGACTACAGCGGCGGGAGCTGTAGTAGCAGGAGGGGCTGGTGCTGTAAGAGTAGTAGTGGGACATGGTGGGCGGCGGGGCCAGGCAGGACGGCGCCGACAGCCGTTTCTCCACAGCTGGGGACCGAGCCAGCAGCTGTGGTAGGGAGTACCTGGTGCTCCCGGGGACATGCGAGGTGTGCCCCTGCGGTGCCAGCCAGAGCCTCGGGGACTGGCTAATGGCAGTCAGGGCCATGCCAGGGTTGACACGGACCTCCGGGGCGGAGTGCCGCTTGTCCTGGTTAGCGGCGCGGACCGACCCCCACTGGGCAGCCACCTCCTCCCCGCCGGAGGAGCAGCACTCATCCTCTGATCCCTCACACCTGATGCGGATGATGGGAGGTCGCTCAGCCATGGCCTCGCGTGGCACTGTAAGCGGCAGTCACTGCCCAGGGTGCAGGGCAAGGCCAGGGCCTGTGTGGGCCAGCAAGGGGCAGGCAGTGGGCCGCATCCTGGCCACACAGCACAAAGGCCGGGCCGCACGCTGCCCTCACTACACACCCACACACTAACTTGGTAAGTCTCCTGTCTCAGTAACTTATAATACACAATAACTTCTCCACTCGTCCTTTTCGTTTTAACTTTTCAATATGTTTGTGATAACCTGAAACTGAAAACTTCTGATTGAGGATACAAGTCTGGAAACACAAACTTCTATTACCAATATAATACAATATCAGCTCGCGAACATATTTCCCTCCCTTGTTAATATTTCCCTTGAAGTTTACGAGATACGTGGTACACACACACAAACGGGAGAAGCTGGAAGAATTAATACAACTGCCCAGCTCCATCCAGCAACACTTGCAACACCTACACCAGCCATGAACACCCACCCTTCTCCAGACCTCAACACAATCCTATACAAGAGAAAATCCGTCTGAGGACGATACACTCCACGAAGCTACCCTTTTCAACATCCTGAAGATGACCCGTTCATAACCCAAGAAATTCGTCCCTTCAATTTCCTCCCAAATCACCTTTCTCAATACATGCCTACAATACATCACCTAGAGGACTGCAGACATCCAGCCTAAGGCACCGCCGATTGCCTTGTCCTATGCTTTTTGAATATCACATCTGCTTTATCCCGTCTAGTGTTTACTGGACACACACACACACACACACACACACACACACACACACACACACGCACGCGCGCATATTATATATATACTGCTTACAACACTCACTACATCATTTGACAACATCATTTTCTGGTGTTTTGCTCTATAACACCTGAAACGCTATAGTCTCCATCACTTCCTACAACACCCACTAACAACAACACTCATTTCAGTCTATCCAACGCACTGGAGAACAACCCATCTTACAACCACCTCCACCACTTCAGACCATCACAGTGCCTGGCACTCCACTGGAGAGTAACTTCCCCCCTCGGCACTCCATTACCAAATGATGGCACTCATCCCCACTGACTCTGGCCAAATCAATCACATTGCAAACTAAACGCATCGTTTCTCCTTTTTAAATTCCACATGCTCACCGATACCAAGGGCGTGGTGGTGACGTGGGTCGCGAGGCAGAGAGGAGCGACGCGTTTAGATCGAAACCATCATAAGGAATACGTAAGGTATGGTAAAGTCCTAGACCCAGCTGTGGAGGCAAAAGGCCTCCGAAACCACGAAAGCATCGTAAGGTAAACGTAAAGTAAGGTCCCAGACCCATCTGTTGAGGTAGAAGACCTCCAAAATCATCGTAAGGTATACGTAAGGTAAGGTCCTAGACCCAGCTGTCGGGGTAGAAGACCTCCAGAATCATCATAAGGTAAACGTAAGGTAAGGTCCGAGACCCAGCTGTCGGGGTAGAAGACCCCTAAAATCATCATAAGGTATAAGTAAGGTACGGTAAGGTCCCAGACCCAGCTGTCCGGGTAGAGACCTCCAAAATAATCGTACGGTATACGTAAGGAACGGTAAGGTCCCAGACCCAGCTGTCGGGGTAGAAGACCTCCAAAATCATCGCAAAGAAAACGTGAAGCGGGAGCAAAGCATATCAACTGACTTTCCTCAATATTTTCCGTCGCTGTACACATCAAACCCTACTCACACTCCCTCCTGGCAGCATTCCTCCCGGAAATATGATCTACTTTGACCAGCAATTCCCTCAGACGTACACTATTGCCAGGTTCCAGCCACCAGCCTCCCTAATCAGACACGCGACGCGGGTTACGCTTTCTGTCACCGCCCTCCACACGGCTGTCACATCACCACGAACCAGTCACACCGTCGGAGCACCTCATTGGTCGTTACCGGCCACAGTGGATCAATAACATGAGACCTTCCACCGTTGCGGCACCTTATTGGTGGCTACCAGCCACAACGAACCAATCACAGAGAACCTTAAACTCTTGGAATACCCAATGACTGGTTACTAAACACTACAAACCAATCACAGGAGGTTTCCTCCGTCTGAAAAAAAAACTTAAAAGAACAAGAACAGAGACGTTCTCGCTTTTGCCTGAAGTGTTCCTCATTCTAGATATACTCTTGAAAAGGATAGAAAAAAACGACCTCTTCTTCAGCGAATATAAGACAAGGAGATACCTGACTCCAGACATGGGATGAAGAGACGTTCGAACGTAATCCGACAGTTTACACATACTGTACCGAACCCACCAACCATCACACATTAGTCGTATATGATGTGTCCGTAGACAGGGACAGTAGCCCACGTCTGTCTGTAGACAGTCCCAGGATCCCACATTGTACGTAGATGAGGAAATGAAAGACAGAGATCCATCTGGAACACTATGGGACGCACCAGACGAGCTAGGTAGCTGCTGCTGGGGGAGGATGGCTTACATGGATCTGTGGGCCACGGCTTCCAACAGCTTAGTGGGCTAACGACCTAACCCAGCAGCCTGGATCCAACCCGGGCCGTGGGAGGAGAGACGAGACGAGACCCACCCCACCTCCAATCCAAGGACCACATCAGGTAATATGGCCCTCCCGACATCGAGGCCTGAGTGCAACCTACAAATAAACACAACTCTTTTGAAATACACCCTAATTAGCCAAGGTAGCCGACATCACTAGTTCTACCGATCGGCACAATACCAATTTTCCCCCATTTCTATTCCTATTTTCCCAATTTCTATTCCTATTTTTCCCCATTTCTATTCCTATTTCTGAGATGCTGCTCTGAAACTTCCCTCCCCCCTTCCCTGTTTCAAAGCTATTACAATAAAAAAGTTGCCCTATTTCGAAGACATTAGCAAAATTTTAACCCTGTTTCGAGGATATTACCATTAGAAAATTAACCCTATTTCAGGGATATTGCCAGAGAAAATTAACCCATGTTTCAAGGGTATTACCAGAGAAAATTAACCCTACTTCAAGAATATTACCAAAGAAAATTAACTCTAACGATACTACCAGAGAAAATAAAGCCTGTTTCAAGAATATTACCAAAGAAAATTAACTCTACTCTAACGATATCACCAGAGAAAATAAAGCCTGTTTCAAGGATATTACCAGAGAAAATTAATAACGCAAGGATATTACCAGAGAAAATTAACCCTATTTCAGGGGTATTACAGTAACAAAAACAATCTCTCTCTCTCTCTCTCTCTCTCTCTCTCTCTCTCTCTCTCTCTCTCTCTCTCTCTCTCTCTCTCTCTCTCTCTCTCTCTTCACTTTCCACGACCCACAGTGGGTTTGTGTCAGGACAGGAGCCCTCCCCGCTGAGGCGTCAGGTGGTGGCGCTGTGCCCGGTGTGGCTCGGGGGACTCTCCCTCAAGAGCGGCAAACACTCGTGCGTCTGTGATGCTCAAGTGTTTACAACGCAAGATACTGGAGAAGGACTCACATCCCTCCCACCCCTCCTCCACCACCACCACCACCTGACAGCCACGTTGCCTTGGTGGTGGTCGAAGAAGGGTGGGGTGTTTGATGGTCCGTAAGGCCACCAGCTGTCGCTGTGCAGCCAGCATGTGCATCTCCTACCGTGCCATAGACATTACGCGCTGTCTTCTATCATCCCCACCTCCTTGGTATACTGCACAGGTGCGCTGCCCCGGCTGTAAGCACACGCGCTGCCTTAACCTGGTATACACCTGTTGCCGCGCAATCCGACATATGATGCTGTCGACACCCGATACACAGACCCTGTGACCTGGAGCGCTCACCAGGGACGTCATGTGCCAGCATAAGAGACCACTGGCCTAACAAACACCTGTGACATGGTCCCTCAGCAGCTGAGACCTGGGGACCACTGACCTAACAAACACCTGTAACATGGTCCCTTAGCAGCTGAGACCTGGGGACCACTGACCTACCAAACACCTGTGACATGGTCCCTCAGCAGCTGAGACCTGGGGACCACTGACCTACCAAACACCTGTGACATGGCCCTCAGCAGCTGAGACCTGGGGACCACTGACCTAACAAACACCTGTAACATGGCCACCTCCATCAGCTGAGGCCGGGGGCACCAAATCCGCCCGACGTCAAAACATAATAACCGGAGGAAATGAACTTTCCAATTTGAGTCTGAGGGGCCGAGAATGACGGTGGGTGGGTGGGTGGGTGGGTAGAAGGCAGGCACCTCTCCTCCACTGTGGGGAAGGCTCCTCCCACGGCATGCGACACCGTACCCCTTACTGTGGGAGTGCTGCTGTGGCCTGCCACACGGGTGGTTCTCACCAGAGGAGTCAGTGTGTGTGTGGCATGCCACACAACCCACGGCAAGCGACGCTGGTACAGCTCCTCCCATGCAACACCCACAAGTGTGGACGGGGCGGCGTGCTCTCCCACACACACACACACACACACACACACACACACACACACATACACATGCACCATGGAAGTCATTTTAATAGTGCTACCATGTCAACATGTGCCGAATGACTTCGGACATTAGATCCAAAATCAAAATATATTTCCAATAAGTTCCGATGTTAAAATACACGTCCAATACGTTTCGATGTTAAAATACATGTCCAGTGGGTTCCGGTGTTGAAAATACATGCCTAGTGGGTTCCGATGCTAAAATACATGTCAAGTGGATTCTGGTTAAAACGCATATCCAAAGGCATGCTGACCACTTATGCACGAAGGCACGACCCTTGAGCATGACGGTACGACCCTTTACCACAACGATGCATCCCAGTAGTACGGCCCTTCGGTGTCATATGACAATCGCCACCGTTGACCTGACCCTTCAGGAACTGGTCAAAGACTAGAGCCAACCATCATAACCCGAGGCACTGTAGCGTCGTGTTCAAGGATCGTGCCGTTCAGCTCAAGGGGTCGTACCTATCGCGTTCCGCTTCCAACCGCTACACATCATACGACTCATTCCAGCGCTAAATTTGACTTAAAGTCAGTGTGTAATATCCTGCTGCAAATGGCGAAGACTGTGTGTGTGTGTGTGTGTGTGTGTGTGTGTGTGTGAGGGAGCCAGGGATTCAAAAGAGGGCCCAAAGGGAGTGAAGATAAAGGCTGTATATACTAAGGGAAGCAAAGGGTAAGGGGCTGTAGACGCCATGGGGTGTCTATAAGCAGGGTAAGAGGACTAAGGGTGAGGTCAGGTGTCAGAGAGTTTACAGATGAAGATAAGGGCAAAAGGAAAGTAAAGGTCAGAGGTCACGAGGAGAGGCGAAAGGTAAGGTGTTAGAGGTCACAAACAGAGAGGTCAAATGTAGAGGTCAGAGGTTAAGGCGAGATTCCGTTCTCCATTAGCATAAGAGGATTATAGGTTAAATACAGGACAATGGGTTGAACGGCTAAGGCTCACAATGGTATAAGCCAGGCCTGCCTCACACACTCACACAGGGGCTCATCTCACACTCACACCGAGGGCCTGCCCCTCACACTTACATAGAGGCCTCCTCTCTCTCATTCCATAGAGCCTCATTTCACACTCTTACGGACGTCTGCCCCTCACACTCATACGGAAGCCCGCCTCACACACTCACATACGGGCCCATTTCACACTCACATCGAGGGCCTGCCTCTCACACTTACACGGGGGCTCCCCAATCACATGGAGTCTCGTTTCACACTCACACGGGTAGGTCCGCCTCTCACACTCATACGGACACCCAGTGTGTTACATTCATCCCCACACAGGGGTCCCGTGTCTCACTCTCGCTCTGGGGTCTATCTCTCATACGGGCACACATCCAATACTCACACTAGTCCCGTCTCACACTCACAAGAGGACCCGTCTCTCACACTCACAAGGGAACGCTATATCACACTTACCAAAAAAAAAAAAAAAAAGTGTGAACTGAAAACCATTCTCTATATAAAAGACAATCATAGAAAACGTATATTTCCCCCGAAGAGTGGCACGGGAAGGCGAAAAAGAACCTTGATAGAAGGGAATGAGCCGGAGGAGAGGAGAGCTGGTCACTGCTCCGGGTCAGAGGAGGATTAGGACTCTTCCTATAGTGCCATGTCAGATACCAATCAGAATATATTATCCCGAAGCGCAATGCCTCGTCACGGCAACTTCACACGCCCGCACACCATTTTCTTCAGATCCGGTACGTTTTCTTCGTCTCATACCCTAGCGTGCAAGGGTAGACGAAAATAATCTTATCATTCACGAAATTGCGGGCAGAGATGGTGGCAAATATAAATGAATAAGTGTACGACAGAGCGTGGCAGGACGTCATAAACCGGAAATAAATTTCCAGTTATCTGTGAAAAATTTCCGATATTAGGCATTTACCTTCACGTGATACCAGTGGGGTTGGTGGGTGCCTAGTGGGTGAACTGTGGGAGGTGGTGGGTGGTGAGGTGGGTGTCTGTTGGGGTGGACTGCGGAAGGTGGTGGGGGTGTGAGGTAGGTGTCTAGTGGGGTGGGTTGTGGGAAGTGGTCGGGGTCTGAGGCGGGTGTCTGGTGAGGTGAGCTGTGGAAGGTGGTGGGGGTGAGGTGGGTGTCTGTTTGGGTGGATTGTGTAAGGTGGTGGGGGTGTGAGGTGGGTGTCTGGTGAGGTGAGCTGTGGAAGGTGGTGGGGTGTGAGGTGGGTGTCTAGTGGGAAGTGGTGGGGGTAAGATGGGTGTCAGTTGGGGTGAGGTGTTGGAGGTGGTGGGGGTGAGATGGGGGTATGCTGGGGTGAGCTGTGGGAGACACAGTAGGAAGAAGGGAGGGAGGGCAAGGTGGGACACAAGGAGGGTCCTGAACACATCTCTTGCCGATACATACTGGCGCTCACACCACGAGCTCTCCACGGGTACCGACACCCCCAAAGAACTCCCCAGTGACACTGCCACTCCTGTCACTCCCCCCTTGGCACTCGCCAATGACACTGCCACTCCTGTCATTCTCCCCTGGCACTCTCCAATGACACTGCAACTCCTGTCACTCCCCCCTGGCATTCCCCAGTGACACTGCCACTCCTGTCACTCTCCTGTTTCAGTGACAACTTCAGCACTCCCTCACGGCACTGGTCTCTGGCTCCCCCGCGGCACTGGCTACCCCCGGTCACTGCCCATGAACAGCGGCAGTTCGCGTACTCATCCAACCAGCGTACATCTCAGCACTTCCTTATCCAACCTCTGTAACTCGCTGCACTCCCCCATCCAGTCAGCGTAACTCGCACCGTTTCCCCATCCAACCAACGTAACTCGTACCACCATCCCACCCGATCAGCGTTAACTCGTCGCACTTCCCCATCCAATCAGCGTAACTCGTCCTCGCACCACCCAGCATCCTGCACATTGTGGGCAGGGGAAGGGGGGGGGGGGGGTAGAGACATCACAACACTCTAATCTTACTCAGTTTCCATCCACATCTGAAATTGATGTAGCGAGCATCGTCTCTCTACCAGATACCTGTATACCTGGCCGGAATAATGACTGAATTCAACCTGCAGGTGGGTGTAAGGCTGCAATATTCCAAGCCTCCTGCTCAAGGTTACATCGCGAGTGAAGAGCCACCTTTTAAAGAGGAGGCTGGGTCACGGGGAGTGCCAGTCTCGTCAAAAGAACTTCTCATTCGAAAGGAGTCTACATTTCCCTGTTACTGGAAGAAGCGCAGCCTTTTTAAAAAAAAAATATCCTAAACTCTGAACCAGGGTTCCTTTATAGTAATTCTTCCTGTGGTAATTATCAGCAAATACAAATATATTCATATATATATATATATATATATGTATATATATATATATATATATATATATATATATATATATATATATATATATATATATATATATATATATATATATATATATATACCATTAGATGGATGCTCAAACACCAGTTGTCCAGAATGGATGATTTTGGATAACGGGTGTTTGAGCACACCCACCTAATGGTACAACAATACTGAGAAACTTAAGAGAACATAAGAAAGAAGATAAATAACTCTATATATATGTTGTATTCAATTCTATATATATATATATATATATATATATATATATATATATATATATATATATATATATATATATATATATGGGAATAACTGGAAGACTGAGTGTAATATGCACTGGTCCGGGATAATGAACGCTGGGAGTTCACGGTGCACTAGCTACGACCCAGCTACTGACCTAACCTAGAGTGAATGACGTCACTAGCTACACACACACACAGACCAGAGCGTTGCAGCCTGGCTGGCAGCCATCCACCCCCAGAGAGGTGAGGGAGTGTGGGAGGGAGGTGGCCACCTCAGGTTGACGTGCGCTTCATGACAGAGGAGCGGCAAGGGGTTGCTACAGTGATCCTACATCGGATGAGAGCCACATATCTTCAATGCACGCGAACACACACTGGCCATGACTCAACATGGGCAAGCCCAGGGTCGGGTCCGCGCGGGTTCGAATCCTGAGCGTGGAAGTCGGCCTACACTCAACCCAGATGTTCATCCTCTCCTCGGGGGCTGGTCGATAAATGGGTACCTGGCTTAGGCTGGTGTGTGTCTGGCTTAGGCTGGTGTGTGTGTGTGTGTGTGTGTGTATGTGTGTGTGTGTGTGTGTGTGTATGCGTGTGTGTGTGTGTGTGTGTGTGTGTGTGTGTGTGTGTGTGTGTGTGTGTGTGTGTGCACAAATACATAAGAGTAAAGATATTATACATATATACAAGATTAAGTGTAAAACTCAATCCCCGTAACACACACACATACTAACCACGAAATACATTGAGCTTGGGTGGGAAATGAGCTCAAAACCCGTCTCCTCCACCCACTACATGACCCATCATCTCCACCACAGCCTCGAACCATCATCTCCACCACAGCCTCGACCCATCATCACCACCACACCCTCGACCCATCACCACCACCACAGCCTCGACCCATCATCACCACCACAGCCTCGACCCATTATCTCCACCACAGCCTCGACTCATCATCTCCACCACAGCCTCGACCCATCACCACCACAGCCTCGACCCATCACCACCACCACAGCCTCGACCCATCATCTCCACCACAGCCTCGACCCATCATCACCATCACAGCCTCGATCCATCATCACCACCACAGCCCCAAGCCATCTCGTCCCCTCTTCAGCATCGTGAGGGCCACACATCTCACCCACAACAGTGAGCCACGACAGTGGATTTCCTATGTCTAATTACCATGAAAGTGTGCTAAAAAAAAAAAAGGAAATAATCACCCTCTATTGTACCCAGCTTTATTTGCTTAATTACCTGCTCTCTGTCTCGACCATAAGTTTTAGTTTCTGACCACAATACTGAGTTCAAAATGAATCACACACCCTGTGTTCAAAATGCATCACACACCCACGAACCCGGGCCACACATGCGACTCGTGTGAATTAAGATTATATCTTTCTATATCTTTTTTCAACTGAATTTTACTCGATGGATCTCTTTTCTTTTCATTCGAAACATAGAAATAATCAGAAGAAACTCGCATATGCGAGACGAGAAACAAAGCACAAGATATGCAGCTATCTGTACGTTCATGGTTGGAAGGAGAGGCGAGCACAGGTCCCCAACCACAACACCCCGAAGTGTGATGCCTTAAGGAACCGTGGCGAGGGAACTGTGATGAGGGAACTGTGCCAGAGGAACGGTGTTGAGGGAACTGTGCCAAAGGAACCGTATCAAATGGACCTGCGCGGCGGGGAACCCCCCGACCTAGACCTGCTCCACCGTACCAAGCGACGGTAATAACAAGAGGGAACAACAAATGGCAAGACTTGACGTGACTCGAAATGATGGCGATCAGTGCGGTCCGGGGGACGCTGGAGGACATGGGAAAGGCACGATGGTCCATAACCAATTTATCTGCAGAAGGAGAGCAATATCAACCTGACTGATGTGTACAGACGAAGACAGGATGGTGAGGGGTGGAAGGATGAGGATGCAGGAAGGATGGTGAGTACTAAGGCTCAGGGATGCTGGCTTGATGCCTGGTCCAAGCCAGACCAGTGGGCTGAGACGGTGGGTGACCGGGTGTCTGGCCCTAGCCAGACCCACTAGTGGGCTTAGACGGTGGGCTAATGGGTGCTTGGCCCAGCTAGACCAATGGGGATGGGCCGGTGAATGGGCGTGTGCCTGGCCCTAGTTAGACCAGTAGGCGGCGACGGTGTGGAGGTCTCTAACATCCTGAACCACGATCATCCCACACCCTCCCGCCGGCGGGTACTCATATATAGCTACGCCCTTTCCCACACGCCTCGAAACACTCCGTCTAATCCTCTTCCACCTTTTCCATTCCCCTGTGACACGCCTCGCAAAGCCTACCTCCTAATATCCGCGTAGGTGGTTAAAATGTGGCGAGTGAATATTTGATGTTGGCGTAGCGTCAAAGCGGGTTAACGCAGGGGCATCACGAGGAGGTGGTGCTGCTCTGCGTCTGTCTGACCTTTGCCTGTCCCCACCGTCCCCAGCCCCTTACTGGCTGCAGGGAGGCGCGTGAGCACCTCACTTCCTTCCTCCACCTCCCCCAGCAGCAGCTCTTGACCCAGACGCTAATTACCTACATCAAACACTGCAAATAGGAATATTGCTTCTCCCGGAGACGTACAGGTGAAGAGATATGTCTGCGTGAGCCCGCATAAGGGAGGGGACGAGAGGCAAGCACACCCTAGCTAGCCCTGACCCTCGCCCTAGACACACACACACCATAGCTGCACCAGAGCAACACACACTTACACTTAGTGGCCATCCTGCCGGCCTAACCACCCTACCCACCTGCCTACCAGTCAGTAGCTATCATACCTTGCTTACTTACCAGTCAGGGACAACCCTACCTACCTGTCTACCAGTCAGTGATCACCTTACCCACCTACCTACCAGTTAGTGACCAACCTACTTACCTATCTACCTACCTACCTACCTACCGGCCAGTGTTCGCCAGGGTCCCCGCCTCATACCTGTTCCACACTCATGGTCCTGCCCCGCAACATTCTATCTGCATTTCCCTCCCGCCACTGGTTTTTGCAGCTCTCTGACTCACTGCTCATACCTGCCCACTACCCTACACAGTTCCAACATCTCTACCACACTCCCGTCTCCCTTCTACTGCTTCAACCACCCGACCAATCACCGTGCGAACTACGGCACGTCTACCACTATGCAAATCACTGTGCCGACCATGTCAACAATTACCAGTACGAGTTTTCTGACCCTAAATAACTACTTAATGCCCTACATAACCTTCCTACTGCCAGAAATATCGGCTTATGCCGCTATCTCTTTACTGCAAACATGCAACTGTTTACTGCCCTATACACCAGCTCACTGCTTGACATACCTGCCAACTGCCCTGTTTACTTGCCTACTGCCCAACATACCTGCCCACTGCTCAAAATTCCTACTTACCTGCTTTCTGCCTAACATACCCGCTTAATTCTCAACATACCTGCTGTCGAATCCTACATACCTACTTATTAACCAACATACCTACCTACAGACCAAAAAATCTGCTTACTGCCCAACATACCTGCTTCCTGCCCTACATAACGGCTCAGTTCCCAACAAACCTGCTTACTGCCCTACATACCTGCTTCCTGCTCTAGATATCTGCTTAAGGGATCACCAGTAAATAGGCTCCTGCTCCTAGCACTCGAACCCCCACAATATACATATAGTAACTGACCCTTACTGTTCACATCATCATTGGACTTATCCCTCGCTGCTATAAACTCTCCCGCACACTTTCTAACCCCAAGAACTGTCTCGTACACTCTCACACACACGTAAACAGATGATTCCATTCATACACCAAGTAGCAACATGAATACAAATATGGGGTTTACCGGAGTCACCTTTGGTGAGGATGTATCATTGGCAATTGACGAAAGGAAGTACCATCACCTCAATAACTGCTCGCTGCAAAGGAATCCATAATTTCCCTTCTACTGAAAGTGACGCCGCAGCCTTGGAACGGAAGGTGGTCCTTTGAAAAAGGAGTCCTGGTGCAACTCATGGACCTATCTATGTATAATTGCCCTGGAGCAACGCACATATATACGCCGACAAACGCACGTACACACACACACGCACATGCACACACACACAGGTCAAAAAGACATACGCGGACGGACACGCACGCAAACACAAAGACCTAATCACAATTGCATGCACGCGTGAGCACACATTCAAAACATACATATACAAGTACACACTCACATGGAGGAAGTCAAAAACATCAGCGAGGGTGTTTATGTAAGCTGCAAATCAGCTGAATGCTCTAAAAAAAAATGAATTCATTATACACCCAGTCTCGCTAAGCAGCTGCGAGAAAATACCAACTCGCTCACCTCACTCCACACGGGCATACGAGAGCCAAACCTTACGTCTTCCTGTGCACGTAACCTCCTCAACACCGGGGGATGGCTGTTTTGACACAATAAATCTGTGTGAAACAGCTGGTAGTCTACGGGGCGGCAAACAGTTTACCGTTTCGTAATTGCGAGGCACGGCGACGCGAGAATGTCCCACTGTAAACTTCAACCATACAAATCCCGTCTTACCCAAGGGGCATTCATGGAGGCCTGAAGGCACACAAAGCATCAATCAAGCACCTTAAAGCTGTTGTTCTTCTTGTGTTGCTAAAAATCCAAAACCCAACTTGCGTTTCCTCCTACCTAAACCCCTAAGCTTGGGTGATTGGTATGTGGCTAAATGAATTCCGAAACCATTTCCATCGCTGGTCACATCTCTATGAAGGTGTTGAGAGAGAGAGAGAGAGAGAGAGAGAGAGAGAGAGAGAGAGAGAGAGAGAGAGAGAGAGAGAGAGAGAGATGGAGGATGAACCACCACATGTATTGCCCCTGGACTCTCTCTCTCTCTCTCTCTCTCTCTCTCTCTCTCTCTCTCTCTCTCTCTCTCTATCTATCTATCTATCTATCTACCTCCACCAAGCGGCCGGCGTCTGTGACACGATCAGAAATGTTTTTATTTTTTCCCCATTTCTTCTTTCCGATACAATGTGCCTGGGTAGTGTACTCTCCGTGTACGACATGGTGGTGCTTCTTCGTACCTGTTTTCCCTGACAGCTGCTCTGTGCCGGAGGGAGGGGAGGAGCCTTCTGCTTTATCATCCCGTTTAATCTACAGTGATGAGTGGGGAGGAGCCTTCTGTTTCAGCATCCCGTCTCCATTTATAGTCTTGATTGAGGAGGGCAAGCCTTCTGCTTTATCATCCCGTCTCCATCTACACTAGTGGGTGGGTGTTTCCAGTTACAGAGGGAGGTGGGGAGGAACCTTCTACTTTACTCGTCTTCTTCTATCTACATCAATTAAGAGTTTAGCACCCCTTCACGGTCCTCAAGCAGAGAGTCTCTTTTCAGACCATCAGGCCTTCTGGTATCTGGCTTTCCCATGTATTACAGTAGATAGCCTCTTCACAGACCATCAGGTCTTCTCATATCTGGCTTTCCCATGTACTACAGCATCAGGTCTTCTCGTATCTGGCTTTCCCATGCACTACAGCATCAGGTCTTCTCGTATCTGGCTTTCCGACGTACTACAGCATCAGGTCTTCTCGTATCTGGCTTTCCCACGTACTACAGCATCAGGTCTTCTCGTATCTGGCTTTCCCATGCACTGCTATGTAAGAGAGAGGTCACCTAATGATTCATCATCAGCTCATGACTAATCCTCTCTCTCTCTCTCTCTCTCTCTCTCTCTCTCTCTCTCTCTCTCTCTCTCTCTCTCTCTCTCTCTCTCTCTCTCTGTGGGGGAGACCTTGTGCGAGTTTCTCCTACGTACAGCCTGCCACTGTCGCAAGACTTAACGAGTCCTGTGCCGCAATTCGTGCACTTTCCCTACCCTTCCGAACTCGCTTCATTACTAGCATTACTGCGCGGGGGAAATCACACACACACCCAACCCTCACTTATTGGGAGGGTTAGCAACGTGTGGCGTAGTGAGTCAGCCCCTTAAGTGGCTGTCAAGGTCCCCTCCCTGACCCAGGTCGCTGTCTTTTGTTTCTGACTCATATCCTCGCGCGTTGCTGGCATCCACTGCACAGACAGACACCTTGCACCTTACACAGAAAACGCCGACAGTATATGGAACTCACACAACCGTACTCTAAGCTCTATACATTTGTCTGCGGTGAGCGCTACGCGGTAGCCCAGCCTAAGGGCAAATATCTTCGAAGATATTCGAAGGTAGGTAGGCAGGAAGGTGCGCATGTACGAATATCATGTAAATTAAAACAGCCTATATTACCTCATGGCAATTTTGAGGTCAAGGGCCAAATTACACTGTTGTTTTGACGATCACTCAAACTGTCTGTGGCAGCAACCTGCAGGCTTACGCAACAAGACAGTCGAGCAGACTGGTACCACATCACAGCTCTTGGATACGCTCGGTACGCAGTTCTTGGATACGCTCGGTACGTAGTTCTTGGATACGCTCGGTACGCAGTTCTTGGATACGCTCGGTACGTAGTTCTTGGATACGTTCGATACGTAGTTCTTGGATACGCTCGGTACGCAGTTCTTGGATACGCTCGGTACGTAGTTCTTGGATACGTTCAATACGCAGTTCTTGGATACGCTCGGTACGTAGTTCTTGGATACGCTCGGGACGTAACTCTTGGATACACTCGGTACGTAGTTCTTGGATACGTTCGGTACGCAGTTCTTGACAACAACACTGGACTCCCCCATCTCCACCCATCCAAGCCACATCATAACCAACCACCTATCACCCTCAAGTAGATATCAAAAACCCTCTTTACCTATTCCCATCTTCAGTTCCCACCCTTCCCCACTCAGACTTGACTGGCTGATGGTTCTATTCGCTCTTTCTTCCCACACTACGCTTACGACGCCTTCTCAATCATTTCAAAGTCCTTCACGGCAACCGCTCATGGAGGAGCAGGGGGCGGGGGGACACTGGAAAACAGACATCTTTTCGTCGCCGTTTGGTAGGCACAGATGAGTTCCTCCTCCTCCTCCTCCTCTTACTCCTCCTCCTCGAGGCAAAAGATGCGAAACTCTTACCTTGCGTAGCCTGCAGCCACACGAGAACACGAAACACCGCACGTGTGTGTACGTACACCACCCAGGAGGTAGAGAAAGATATTTAACTCGTAAAGGGGAACGTTAGATTTCGTCCAGTTTACAGTATATTGGACATTTCTGAACAAAAGTTACAGCTCCATCGCCACACTTCACCACTTCTACTTCCTGCATATTTTTTCTTTCTTTTTTTTTCGTTTTTTTTGCTTTTGTTTTGTCTGCATGATCAGGTTCGTCGGAGTATTCACGACCCACGTCTGCTCCTGCCCCTGCGCCATCTGCAGGGTACTGGCCTGGTAATCTGCCGGGCGCAGCGTACCTTATCATCGGCCTTATCTGAAGCCCCGGATCATCATTACAGTCACGTGAGTGTGATATGATTCCGGTCTCTCTCTATCTCTCTCTCTCTCTCTCTCTCTCTCTCTCTCTCTCTCTCTCTCTCTCTCTTGTTCGAGGGTCATAAGGGTCCTGCTCTCTCTCTCTCTCTCTCTTGTTCGAGGGTCATAAGGGTCCTGCTCTCTCTCTCTCTCTCTCTCTCTCTCTCTCTCTCTCTCTCTCTCTCTCTCTCTCTCTCTCTCTCTCGTTCGAGGGCCATAAGGGTCCTGCTCTCTCTCTCTCTCTCTCTCTCTCTCTCTCTCTCTCTCTCTCTCTCTCTCTCTCTCTCTCTCTCTCTCAGGAGTACAGTACCCACCCACCACAACACTGAGCATCTCCCTGGAGGAGACCTTGTCCTTCGACGTTCATCTTCCCCTAAAAAAAAAAAAAAACCGAAGACTTCGCAAGCATCTTTGCACTTGTGTAAGGAGGAGGCAGGGTGAACCCCAGATGAAAAGAAAAAGAAATCTATCGATTAATAGTAATGACTTCACTTATTTTATTTATATATCAATTAGAGAGAGAGAGAGAGAGAGAGAGAGAGAGAGAGAGAGAGAGAGAGAGAGAGAGAGAGCAGGACCCTTATGACCCTCGAACAAGAGAGAGAGAGAGAGAGAGAGAGAGAGAGAGAGAGAGAGAGAGAGAGAGAGAGTGTGTGTGTGTGTGTGTGTGTGTGTGTGTGTGTGTGTCTAGGAGATCTGGTCCCTGGGGCAGGGTGCACCACGGCCACGTACGTACCCCCGTGCTGGACTGGCCTCCATCTGTGGATATGAATCACAGGAGGATGAAGGGTAGCTCTTACACCCCCTTGCCAGTACGTCTGTACGACACCTTGGGTACACTGCCCTATAACCTTTGACCTGACCCTGTACATGCCTAGCCCAACCTAGCATCTTAAATACGAGTCGTAATTTTCTATCAACAAATACGTCATCTTTCTGTGTCCGTTTGCGTGATGGCTGCGACCTCTGCATTGGCTACATCATGTGACAAATTTATGCACGGGATTTGGTCGTGTGTGACCTAAGTCACTGAATTCCGACAAATGTGAGAGACGCGACGGAGGCTCCTGTGGAAGGTGGACTGGTTAGTTCTCTGCAGAGTTCTCTGGCCTTCCGTGTTGTTCTGTTGGCTGTCCTGACCCTTACCTTCCCTCCAGCACTATCAAGATAGAGGTCTTCAGTTCCCCGGGTCCCTCCGACACTGTACAATATCAACCACTTCGCTCCCTATGTAGTCTTACTCCCTCTCCTTCCTTTGCCTCGTTTCTCCCTCCGCCTATCTCCTGCTGGCGTCAGGTGTACCCCTGCTGGTGGCGAATATTATCTCAAGCGTGGGGCGTGTGTGTGTGTGTGTGTGTGTGTGTGTGTGTGTGTGTGTGTGTGTGTGTGTGTGTGTGTGTGTGTGTGTGTGTGTGTGTGTGTGTGTCGCCCTGCTCCCATCACCTTCTGAATGAACAACACAACCTGGGCCAGTGTATTTCCCCTGTGGCGTTGGTGTCGCACAAACCCCGGTTGCTGCAGTCACCACCCGCTAAATGACCCATTCGCTCGGCGGAGTTCGGCACCTTCGTCGGGCGTCGGATCCAACACCCACCACCGCCCCGCCCCGCCCCGCCCCGCCGCTCACCCGTGAGATATACCAACATCTCTCAAAGGCGTAATGAACGCCCAACACGATTCAGCGTATACGTGCACAGGTTTGGGACTGCGTAATATGAGCGTGGCCAAGAGCTGGAATAATATAAATCATATAATACATAAATAGATAGATAGATACATGAACAGATAACGGGTGATCGGATTTCGGCAGCGAATCGGCTGAAAAATACACAACTGAGGTATTACATGCAATACAGAACTGGAATATAACCAGGATGTAACATCATGAACTCAAAAGAAACGAAACGTAATAGTAACGTGGGCAAAAATGTTCTTTTTCGGCTAAAAAAAAAAAGAAATTGGAATAATTAAATTAAAATATCTAAACTGGAATAAATTACGATCAAAGGTTAATGCAATGACAATCAATACTTTCATGTCAAAACCACACACAATAATGCAGTGATATCTATTTCCGAAACTACGTCTTAGTTTTAGAAAGGAAAAAAACACGAGACATTTAACTCTCCTGTCGTTGTTTTAAAATACGACTCTTTTTTTTTTTTGTTTTCCTCTTTTCAAATTTGAGTCTCTCCTCCCATGGGAGAAACGAACTATTTTTCCCCAGTTTGGACTTTCCTATTAAACGTCCACGGCAGTAGCCCTCTCTATACTATCCATGGTTGCTCCTTCTTATTCATCTATGTATTTCTCTTATTTCTTTCGCCTGTTGTTGTACCGGAGGGAACTGCTGGGTGGGGAAGTACTTTCCACTTTATCTACCTCGTCTCTCCCAGAAATAAGACTATGACCCCTCAGGATATCACCGCTGATCTCCAGCACCTAACCTCGTCGTGAACATAGCAGGTCTCCCGTCCTCCGTCCCTCCCGTGTGTTCCCATGGATCACCATCTTCCTTGGGGAGGTCGACGACGGAGGCAGGTGGGTGTTGGTGTAGCGCCAGCCCAAGAGCGCGAGCCATCACAATGCACACCCACCGCGCCTCCGGCAGGGTATCCGTGCCTCCCTAACCCCGCTACCAATGGGCCAGCCAATACCTTTCCTACACGTGAAAAGCATTTTTTTCCACGGCGGGTTTTCAGCCGAGAATGAGATTCTGTTGTGTTGCTAAACGACTCTGGGAGCTGCTGGTGGCAAGGAGGGACCATCCCTCAAGCCTTCTGTAAGTACACAACGAAAATCCTGCCAAAGAATAATGAAAGAAACTACGTAAGTGTGTGTCAGTGGATACGTGAGAGGCTTGGAGGCTGTATACACACTTTGGCAC